>NW_027423373.1:0-43910 GCF_048934315.1 Petromyzon marinus
CGTCCCGGGCGGTCGCGGGCGGTCCCGGACGGTCACGGGCGGTCCCTGGCGGTACCGTCCGGGCGGTCCCGGGGCGGTCCCGGGGCGGTCCCGGGCGGTCCCGGGCGGTCCAGGGGCGGTCCCGGGGGTGGTCCCGGGCGGTCCCGTGCAGTCCCGGGCGGTCCCGGGCGGTCCTGGGTGGTCCCGGGCAGTCCCGGGCGGTCCTGTGCGGTCCCGGGCGGTCCCGGGTGGTCCAAGGCTGTCCCGGGCGGTCCCGGGCGGTCCCGGGCGGTCCCGGGCGGTCCCGCGGCGGTCCCAGGCGGTCCGGGCGGTCCCAGGCGGTCCCGGGCGGTCCCGGGGCGGTCCCGGGCGGTCCCGGGCGGTCCCGGGCGGTCCCAGGCGGTCCCGGGCGGTCCCGGGCCGTCCCGGGCGGTCCCGTACGGTCCCGCGCGGTCCCGGGCGGTCCCGGGGCGGTCCCGGGCGGTCCCGGGTGGTCCCGGGCGGTCCCGGCCGTCCCGGGCGGTCCCGGGCGGTCCCGGACGGTCACGGGCGGTCCCTGGCGGTACCGGGCGGTCCCGGGCGGTCCCGGGGCGGTCCCGGGCGGTCCCGGGCGGTCCCGGGCGGTCCCGGGCGGTCCCGGGCGGTCCCGGGGCGGTCCCGGGCGGTCCCGGGCGGTCCCAGGGCGGTCCCGGGCGGTCCCGGGCGGTCCCGGGCGGTCCCGGGGCGGTCCCGGGCGGTCCCGGGCGGTCCCGGGCGGTCTAGGGGCGGTCCCGGGGTGGTCCCGGGCGGTCCCGTGCGGTCCCGGGCGGTCCCGGGCGGTCCTGGGTGGTCCCGGGCAGTCCCGGGCGGTCCTGTGCGGTCCCGGGCGGTCCCGGGCGGTCCCGGGCGGTCCCGGGGCGGTCCCGGGCGGTCCCGGGCGGTCCCGGGCGGTCCCGGGCGGTCCTGGGCGGTCCCAGGCGGTCCCGGGTGGTCCAAGGCGGTCCCGGACGGTCCCGGGCAGTCCCGGGCGGTCCGGGCGGTCCCGGGCGGTCCCGGGCGGTCCCGGGTAATCCCGAGCGGTCCCGGGCAATCCCGGGCGGTCCCGGGCGGTCCCGAGCGGTCCCGGGCGGTCTCGGGCGGTCCCGGGCGGTCCCGGGCGGTCCCGGGCGGTCCCGGGCGGTCCCGGGGCAGTCCCGGGGCGGTCCCGGGCGGTCCCGTGTGGTCCCGGGCGGTCCCGGGCGGTCCCGGGCGGTCCTGGGCGGTCCCGGGCAGTCCCGGGCGGTCCCGGGCGGACCCGGGCGGTCCCGGGCGGTCCCGGGCGGTCCCGGGCGGTCCCGGGCAGTCCCGGGCGGTCCCGGGCCATCCCGGGCGGTCCCGGGCGGTCCCGGGCGGTCCCGGGCCGTCCCGGGCGGTCCCGGGCGGTCCCGGGCGGTCCCAGTCGGTCCCGGGCGGTCCCGGGCGGTCCCGGGCGGTCCCGGGCGGTCCCGGGCGGTCCCGGGCAGTCCCGGGCGGTCCCGGGCGGTCCCCGGCGGTCCCGGGTGGTCCCGGGCGGTCCCGGGCGGTCATGGCCGGTCCTGGGCGGTCCCGGGCGGTCCTGGGCGGTCCCGGGCCGTCCCGGGCGGTCCCGGGCGGTCCCGGGCGGTCCCAGTCGGTCCCCGGGCGGTCCCGGGCGGTCCCGGTCGGTCCCGGGCAGTCCCGGGCGGTCACGGGCGGTCCCAGGCGGTCCCGGGCGGTCCCGGGCGGTCCCGGGCGGTCGCGGGCGGTCCCGGGCGGTCCCGGGCGGTCCCGGGCGGTCCCGGGCGGTCCCGGGCGGTCCCGGGCGGTCCCGGGCGGTCCCCGGCGGTCCCGGGTGGTCCCGGGCGGTCCCGGGCGGTCACGGCCGGTCCTGGGCGGTCCCGGGCGGTCCTGGGCGGTCCCGGGCCGTCCCGGGCGGTCCCCGGCGGTCCCGGGCGGTCCCAGTCGGTCCCGGGCGGTCCCGGGCGGTCCCGGTCGGTCCCGGGCAGTCCCGGGCGGTCCCGGGCGGTCCCCGGGCGGTCCCGGGCGGTCCCGGGCGGTCACGGGCGGTCCCGGGCGGTCCCGGGCGGTCCCGGGCGGTCCCGCGCGGTCCCGGGCGGTCCCGGGCGGTCCCGGGCGGTCCCGGGCGGTCCCGGGGCGGTCCCGGGCGGTCGCGGGCGGTCCCGGGCGGTCCCAGGCGGTCCCAGGCGGTCCCGGGCCGTCCCGGGCGGTCCCGGACGGTCCCGGGTGGTCCCGGGCGGTCCCGGGGCGGTCCCGGGCGGTCCCGGGCGGTCCCGGGTGGTCCCGGGCCGTCCCGGGCGGTCCCGGGCGGTCCCGGACGGTCACGGGCGGTCCCTGGCGGTACCGGGCGGTCCCGGGCGGTCCCGGGGCGGTCCCGGGCGGTCCCGGGCGGTCCGGGCGGTCCCGGGCGGTCCCGGGCGGTCCCGGCCGTCCCGGGCGGTCCCGGGCGGTCCCGGACGGTCACGGGCGGTCCCTGGCGGTGACCGGGCGGTCCCGGGCGGTCCCGGGGCGGTCCCGGGCGGTCCCGGGCGGTCCCGGGCGGTCCCGGGCGGTCCCGGGCGGTCCCGGGGCGGTCCCGGGCGGTCCCGGGCGGTCCCGGGCGGTCCAGGGGCGGTCCCGGGGTGGTCCCGGGCGGTCCCGTGCGGTCCCGGGCGGTCCCGGGCGGTCCTGGGTGGTCCCGGGCAGTCCCGGGCGGTCCTGTGCGGTCCCGGGCGGTCCCGGGTGGTCCAAGGCGGTCCCGGGCGGTCCCGGGCGGTCCCGGGCGGTCCCGGGCGGTCCCGCGGCGGTCCCAGGCGGTCCCGGGCGGTCCCAGCGGTCCCGGGCGGTCCCCGGGCGGTCCCGGGCGGTCCCGGGCGGTCCCGGGCGGTCCCAGGCGGTCCCGGGCGGTCCCGGGCCGTCCCGGGCGGTCCCGGACGGTCCCGCGCGGTCCCGGGCAGTCCCGGGGCGGTCCCGGGCGGTCCCGGGTGGTCCCGGGCGGTCCCGGCCGTCCCGGGCGGTCCCGGGCGGTCCCGGACGGTCACGGGCGGTCCCTGGCGGTACCGGGCGGTCCCGGGCGGTCCCGTGGCGGTCCCGGGCGGTCCCGGGCGGTCCCGGGCGGTCCCGGGCGGTCCCGGGCGGTCCCGGGGCGGTCCCGGGCGGTCCCGGGCGGTCCCGGGCGGTCCAGGGGCGGTCCCGGGGTGGTCCCGGGCGGTCCCGTGCGGTCCCGGGCGGTCCCGGGCGGTCCTGGGTGGTCCCGGGCAGTCCCGGGCGGTCCTGTGCGGTCCCGGGCGGTCCCGGGGCGGTCCCGGGCGGTCCCGGGCGGTCCCGGGCGGTCCCGGGCGGTCCTGGGCGGTCCCAGGCGGTCCCGGGTGGTCCAAGGCGGTCCCGGACGGTCCCGGGCAGTCCCGGGCGGTCCCGGGCGGTCCCGGGCGGTCCCGGGCGGTCCCGGGTAATCCCGAGCGGTCCCGGGCAATCCCGGGCGGTCCCGGGCGGTCCTGGGCGGTCCCGGGCGGTCTCGGGCGGTCCCGGGCGGTCCCGGGCGGTCCGGGCGGTCCCGGGCGGTCCCGGGGCGGTCCCGGGCGGTCCCGGGCGGTCCCGTGTGGTCCCGGGCGGTCCCGGGCGGTCCCGGGCGGTCCTGGGCGGTCCCAGGGCAGTCCCCGGGCGGTCCCGGGCGGTCCCGGGCGGTCCCGGGCGGTCCCGGGCGGTCCCGGGCAGTCCCGGGCGGTCCTGGGCGGTCCCGGGCGGTCCCGGGCGTTCCCGGGCGGTCCCGGGCGGTCCCGGGCAGTCCCGGGTGGTCCCGGGCCATCCCGGGCGGTCCCGGGCGGTCCCGGGCGGTCCCGGGCGGTCCCGGGCGGTCCCGGGCGGTCCCGGCGGTCCCGGGCGGTCCCGGGCGGTCCCCGGCAGTCCCGGGTGGTCCCGGGTGGTCCCGGGCGGTCACGGCCGGTCCTGGGCGGTCCCGGGCGGTCCTGGGCGGTCCCGGGCCGTCCCGGGCGGTCCCGGGCGGTCCTGGGCGGTCCCAGTCGGTCCCGGGCGGTCCCGGGCGGTCCCGGTCGGTCCCGGGCGGTCCCGGGCGGTCCCGGGCGGTCCCGGGCGGTCCCGGGCGGTCCCGGGCGGTCACGGGCGGTCCCGGGTGGTCCCGGGCGGTCCCGGGCGGTCCCGCGGCGGTCCCGGGCGGTCCCGGGCGGTCCCGGGCGGTCCCGGGCGGTCCCGGGGCGGTCCCGGGCGGTCCCGGGCGGTCCCGGGCGGTCCCAGGCGGTCCCAGGCGGTCCCGGGCCGTCCCGGGCGGTCCCGGACGGTCCCGGGTGGTCCCGGGCGGTCCCGGGGCGGTCCTGGGCGGTCCCGGGCGGTCCCGGGCGGTCCCGGGCCGTCCCGGGCGGTCCCGGGCGGTCCCGGACGGTCACGGGCGGTCCCTGGCGGTACCGGGCGGTCCCGGGCGGTCCCGGGGCGGTCCCGGGCGGTCCCGGGCGGTCCCGGGCGGTCCCGGGCGGTCCCGGGGCGGTCCCGGGCGGTCCCGGGCGGTCCCGGGCGGTCCCGGGCGGTCCCGGGCGGTCCCGGGCGGTCCCGGGGCGGTCCGGGCGGTCCCGGGCGGTCCCGGGCGGTCCCGGGTGGTCCCGGGCGGTCCAGGGTGGTCCCGGGCAGTCCCGGGCGGTCCTGTGCGGTCCCGGGCGGTCCCGGGTGGTCCAAGGCGGTCCCGGGCGGTCCCGGGCGGTCCCGGGCGGTCCCGGGCGGTCCCGCGGCGGTCCCAGGCGGTCCCGGGCGGTCCCAGGCGGTCCCGGGCGGTCCCGGGGCGGTCCCGGGCGGTCCCGGGCGGTCCCGAGCGGTCCCAGGCGGTCCCGGGCGGTCCCGGGCCGTCCCGGGCGGTCCCGGACGGTCCCGCGCGGTCCCGGGCGGTCCCGGGGCGGTCCCGGGCGGTCCCGGGTGGTCCCGGGCGGTCCCGGCCGTCCCGGGCGGTCCCGGGCGGTCCCGGGCGGTCGCGGGCGGTCCCGCGCGGTCCCGGGCGGTCCCAGGCGGTCCCGGGCGGTCCCGGGCGGTCCCGGGCGGTCCCGGGCGGTCCCGGGCAATCCCGGGCGGTCCAGGGCAATCCCGGGCGGTCCCGGGCGGTCCCGGGCGGTCCCGGGCGGTCCGGGCGGTCCCGGGCAATCCCGAGCGGTCCCGGGCAATCCCGGGCGGTCCCAGGCGGTCCCGGGCGGTCCCGGGCGGTCTCGGGCGGTCCCGGGCGGTCCCGGGCGGTCCCGGGCGGTCCGGGGCGGTCCCGGGGCGGTCCCGGGGCGGTCCCGGGCGGTCCCGTGCGGTCCCGGGCGGTCCCGGGGCGGTCCCGGGCGGTCCCGGGCGATCCCGGGCGGTCCCGGGCGGTGTCTGGCGGTCCCGGGCGGTCCCGGGCGGTCCCGGGCGGTCCCGGGCGTTCCCGGGCAGTCCCGGGCGGTCCCGGGCGGTCCCGGGCGGTGCCGGGCGGTTCGGGGCGGTCCCGGGCGATCCCGGGCGGTCCCGGGCGGTCCCGGGCGGTCCCGGGCGGTCCCGGGCAGTCCCGGATGGTCCCGGGCCGTCCCTGGCGGTCCCGGGCGGTCCCGGGCGGTCCCGGGCGGTCCCGGGCGGTCCCGGGCAGTCCCGGGCGGTCCCGGGCCGTCCCAGGGAGTCCCAGGCGGTCCCGGGCGGTCCCGGGCGGTCCCGCGCGGTCCCGGGCGGTCCCGGGCCGTCCTGGGCGGTCCCGGGCGGTCCCGGGCGGTCCCGGGCGGTCCCGGGCGGTCCCGGGCGGTCCCGGTCGGTCCCGGGCGGTCCCGGGCGGTCCCGGGCGGTCCCGGGGCGGTCCCGGGCGGTCCCGGGCGGTCCCGGGCGGTCCCGGGCGGTCCCCGGCGGTCCCTGGCGGTCCCGGGCGGTCCCGGGCAGTCACGGGCGGTCCTGGGTGGTCCAGGGCGGTCCCGGGCGGTCCCGCGGCGGTCCCGGGCGGTCCCGGGCGGTCCCGGGCGGGCCCGGGCGGTCCTGGGGTGGTCCCGGGCGGTCCCGAGCGGTCCCGGGCGGTCCCGGGCGGTCCCAGTCGGTCCCGGGCGGTCCCGGGCGGTCCCGGGCGGTCCCGGGCGGTCCCGGGCGGTCCCGGGCGGTCTCGGGCGGTCCCGGGCGGTCCCGGGCGGTCACGGGCGGTCCCGGGCGGTCCCGGGCGGTCCCGGGCGGTCCCGGGCAATCCCGGGCGGTCCAGGGCAATCCCGGGCGGTCCCGGGCGGTCCCGGGCGGTCCCGGGCGGTCCCGGGCGGTCCCGGGCGGTCCCGGGCAATCCCGAGCGGTCCCGGGCAATCCCGGGCGGTCCCAGGCGGTCCCGGGCGGTCCCGGGCGGTCTCGGGCGGTCCCGGGCGGTCCCGGGCGGTCCCGGGCGGTCCGGGGCGGTCCGGGGCGGTCCCGGGCGGTCCCGTGCGGTCCCGGGCGGTCCCGGGCGGTCCCGGGCGGTCCTGGGCGGTCCCGGGCGGTGTCTGGCGGTCCCGGGCGGTCCCGGGCGGTCCCGGGCGGTCCCGGGCGTTCCCGGGCGGTCCCGGGCGGTCCCGGGCGGTCCCGGGCGGTGCCGGGCGGTCCCGGGCGGTCCCGGGCGGTCCCGGGCGGTCCCGGGCGCTCCCGGGCGGTCCCGGGCGGTCCCGGGCGGTCCCGGGCGGTCCCGGGCGGTCCGGGTGGTCCCGGGGCGGTCCCGGGCGGTCCCGGGCGGTCCCGGGCGGTCCCGGGCGGTCCCGGGCGGTCCTGGGCGGTCCGGGGCGGTCTCGGGCGGTCCCGGCGGTCCCGGGGCGGTCCCGGGCGGTCCCGGGCGATCCCGGGCGGTCCCGGGCGGTCCCGGGCAATCCCGGGCAATCCCGGGCGGTCCGGGCGGTCCCGGGCGGTCCCGGGCGGTGTCTGGCGGTCCCGGGCGGTCCCGGGCGGTCCCGGGCGGTCCCGGGCGTTCCCGGGCAGCCCGGGCGGTCCCGGGCGGTCCCGGGCGGTGCCGGGCGGTCCGGGGCGGTCCCGGGCGATCCCGGGCGGTCCCGGGCGGTCCCGGGCGGTCCCGGGCGGTGCCGGGCGGTCCGGGGCGGTCCCGGGCGATCCCGGGCGGTCCCGGGCGGTCCCGGGCGGTCCCGGGCGGTCCCGGGCAGTCCCGGATGGTCCCGGGCCGTCCCTGGCGGTCCCGGGCGGTCCCGGGCGGTCCCGGGCGGTCCCGGGCGGTCCCGGGCAGTCCCGGGCGGTCCCGGGCCGTCCCAGGGAGTCCCAGGCGGTCCCGGGCGGTCCCGGGCGGTCCCGCGCGGTCCCGGGCGGTCCCGGGCCGTCCTGGGCGGTCCCGGGCGGTCCCGGGCGGTCCCGGGCGGTCCCGGGCGGTCCCGGGCGGTCCCGGTCGGTCCCGGGGGTCCCGGGCGGTCCCGGGCGGTCCCGGGGCGGTCCCGGGCGGTCCCGGGCGGTCCCCGGGCGGTCCCGGGCGGTC
The DNA here is from genome assembly GCF_048934315.1 of Petromyzon marinus. Lineage (NCBI taxonomy): Eukaryota > Metazoa > Chordata > Hyperoartia > Petromyzontiformes > Petromyzontidae > Petromyzon > Petromyzon marinus. The sequence goes on from NW_027423373.1 coordinate 7,379, forward strand.
CCCGGCGGTCCCTGGCGGTCCCGGGCGGTCCCGGGCAGTCACGGGCGGTCCCGGGTGGTCCAGGGCGGTCCCGGGCGGTCCCGCGGCGGTCCCGGGCGGTCCCGGGGGCGGGCCCGGGTGGTCCTGGGGTGGTCCCGGGCGGTCCCGAGCGGTCCCGGGCGGTCCCGGGGCGGTCCCCAGTCGGTCCCGGGCGGTCCCGGGCGGTCCCGGGCGGTCCCGGGCGGTCCCGGGCGGTCCCGGGCGGTCCCGGGCGGTCCCGGGCGGTCACGGGCGGTCCCGGGCGGTCCCGGGCGGTCCCGGGCGGTCCCGGGCAATCCCGGGCGGTCCAGGGCAATCCCGGGCGGTCCCAGGCGGTCCCGGGCGGTCCCGGGCGGTCCCGGGCGGTCCCGGGCGGTCCCGGGCAATCCCGAGCGGTCCCGGGCAATCCCGGGCGGTCCCAGGCGGTCCCGGGCGGTCCCGGGCGGTCTCGGGCGGTCCCGGGCGGTCCCTGGCGGTCCCGGGCGGTCCGGGGCGGTCCCGGGGCGGTCCCGGGCGGTCCCGTGCAGTCCCGGGCGGTCCCCGGGCGGTCCCGGGCGGTGCCGGGCGGTCCGGGGCGGTCCCGGGCGATCCCGGGCGGTCCCGGGCGGTCCCGGGCGGTCCCGGGCGGTGCCGGGCGGTCCGGGGCGGTCCCCGGGCGATCCCGGGCGGTCCCGGGCGGTCCCGGGCGGTCCCGGGCGGTCCCGGGCAGTCCCGGATGGTCCCGGGCCGTCCCTGGCGGTCCCGGGCGTTCCCGGGCGGTCCCGGGCGGTCCCGGGCGGTCCCGGGCAGTCCCGGGCGGTCCCGGGCCGTCCCAGGGAGTCCCAGGCGGTCCCGGGCGGTCCCGGGCGGTCCCGCGCGGTCCCGGGCGGTCCCGGGCCGTCCTGGGCGGTCCCGGGCGGTCCCGGGCGGTCCCGGGCGGTCCCGGGCGGTCCCGGTCGGTCCCCGGGCGGTCCCGGGCGGTCCCGGGCGGTCCCGGGGCGGTCCCGGGCGGTCCCGGGCGGTCCCGGGCGGTCCCGGGCGGTCCCCGGCGGTCCCTGGCGGTCCCGGGCGGTCCCGGGCAGTCACGGGCGGTCCCCGGGTGGTCCAGGGCGGTCCCGGTCGGTCCCGGGCGGTCCCGGGCGGTCCCGGGCGGTCCCGGGCGGTCCCGGGCGGTCCCGGGCGGTACCGGGCGGTCCCGGGCGGTCACGGGGCGGTCCCGGGCGGTCCCGGGCGGTCCCGGGCGGTCCCGGGCAATCCCGGGCGGTCCAGGGCAATCCCGGGCGGTCCCAGGCGGTCCCGGGCGGTCCCGGGCGGTCCCGGGCGGTCCCGGGCGGTCCCGGGCAATCCCGAGCGGTCCCGGGCAATCCCGGGCGGTCCCAGGCGGTCCCGGGCGGTCCCGGGCGGTCTCGGGCGGTCCCGGGCGGTCCCGGGCGGTCCCGGGCGGTCCGGGGCGGTCCCGGGGCGGTCCCGGGCGGTCCCGTGCGGTCCCGGGCGGTCCCGGGCGGTCCCGGGCGGTCCTGGGCGGTCCCGGGCGGTGTCTGGCGGTCCCGGGCGGTCCCGGGCGGTCCCGGGCGGTCCCGGGCGTTCCCGGGCGGTCCCGGGCGGTCCCGGGCGGTCCCGGGCGGTGCCGGGCGGTCCCGGGCGGTCCCGGGCGGTCCCGGGCGGTCCCGGGCGCTCCCGGGCGGTCCCGGGCGGTCCCGGGCGGTCCCGGGCGGTCCCGGGCGGTCCCGGGTGGTCCCGGGGCGGTCCTGGGCGGTCCCGGGCGGTCCCGGGCGGTCCCGGGCGGTCCCGGGCGGTCCCGGGCGGTCCGGGGCGGTCTCGGGCGGTCCCGGGCGGTCCCGGGCGGTCCCGGGCGGTCCCGGGCGATCCCGGGCGGTCCCGGGCGGTCCCGGGCAATCCCGGGCAATCCCGGGCGGTCCCGGGCGGTCCCGGGCGGTCCCGGGCGGTGTCTGGCGGTCCCGGGCGGTCCCCGGGCGGTCCCGGGCGGTCCCGGGCGTTCCCGGGCAGTCCCGGGCGGTCCCGGGCGGTCCTGGGCGGTGCCGGGCGGTCCGGGGCGGTCCCGGGCGATCCCGGGCGGTCCCGGGCGGGGCGGTCCCGGGCGGTCCCGGGCGGTCCGGGGCAGTCCCGGATGGTCCCGGGCCGTCCCTGGCGGTCCCGGGCGGTCCCGGGCGGTCCCGGGCGGTCCCGGGCGGTCGCGGGCAGTCCCGGGCGGTCCCGGGCCGTCCCAGGGAGTCCTAGGCGGTCCCGGGCGGTCCCGGGCGGTCCCGCGCGGTCCCGGGCGGTCCCGGGCCGTCCTGGGCGGTCCCGGGCGGTCCCGGGCGGTCCCGGGCGGTCCCGGGCGGTCCCGGGCGGTCGGCCGGTCGGTCCCGGGCGGTCCCGGGCGGTCCCGGGCGGTCCCGGGGCGGTCCCGGGCGGTCCCGGGCGGTCCCGGGCGGTCCCGGGCAGTCACGGGCGGTCCCGGGTGGTCCAGGGCGGTCCCAGGCGGTCCCGCGGCGGTCCCGGGCGGTCCCGGGCGGTCCCGGGCGGGCCCGGGCGGTCCTGGGGTGGTCCCGGCGGTCCCGAGCGGTCCCGGGCGGTCCCGGGCGGTCCCAGTCGGTCCCGGGCGGTCCCGGGCGGTCCCGGGCGGTCCCGGGCGGTCCCGGGCGGTCCCGGGCGGTCCCGGGCGGTCCCGGGCGGTCACGGGGCGGTCCCGGGCGGTCCCGGGCGGTCCCGGGCAATCCCGGGCGGTCCAGGGCAATCCCGGGCGGTCCCGGGCGGTCCCGGGCGGTCCCGGGCGGTCCCGGGCGGTCCCGGGCGGTCCCGGGCGGTCCCGGGCAATCCCGAGCGGTCCCGGGCAATCCCGGGCGGTCCCAGGCGGTCCCGGGCGGTCCCGGGCGGTCTCGGGCGGTCCCGGGCGGTCCCGGGCGGTCCCGGGCGGTCCGGGCGGTCCCGGGGCGGTCCCGGGCGGTCCCGTGCGGTCCCGGGCGGTCCCGGGCGGTCCCGGGCGGTCCCGGGCGGTCCTGGGCGGTCCCGGGCGGTGTCTGGCGGTCCCGGGCGGTCCCGGGCGGTCCCGGGCGGTCCCGGGCGTTCCCGGGCGGTCCCGGGCGGTCCCGGGCGGTCCCGGGCGGTGCCGGGCGGTCCCGGGCGGTCCCGGGCGGTCCCGGGCGGTCCCGGGCGCTCCCGGGCGGTCCCGGGCGGTCCCGGGCGGTCCCGGGCGGTCCCGGGCGGTCCCGGGCGGTCCCGGGCGGTCCCGGGCGGTCCCGGGCGGTCCCGGGCGGTCCCGGGCGGTCCCGGGCGGTCCCGGGCGGTCCCGGGCGATCCCGGGCGGTCCCGGGCGGTCCCGGGCAATCCCGGGCGGTCCCGGGCGGTCCCGGGCGGTCCCAGGCAGTCCCGGGCGGTCCCCGGCGGTCCCGGGCGGTCCCGGGCGGTCCCGGGCAATCCCGGGCGGTCCAGGGCAATCCCGGGCGGTCCCGGGCGGTCCCGGGCGGTCCCGGGCGGTCCCGGGCCGTCCCGGGCGGTCCCGGGCAATCCCGAGCGGTCCCGGGCAATCCCGGGCGGTCCCAGGCGGTCCCGGGCGGTCCCGTGCGGTCTCGGGCGGTCCCGGGCGGTCCCGGGCGGTCCCGGGCGGTCCGGGGCGGTCCCGGGGCGGTCCCGGGCGGTCCCGTGCGGTCCCGGGCGGTCCCGGGCGGTCCCGGGCGGTCCCGGGCGGTCCTGGGCGGTCTCGGGCGGTGTCTGGCGGTCCCGGGCGGTCCCGGGCGGTCCCGGGCGGTCCCGGGCGTTCCCGGGCGGTCCCGGGCGGTCCCGGGCGGTCCCGGGCGGTGCCGGGCGGTCCGGGCGGTCCCGGGCGGTCCCCGGCGGTCCCGGGCGCTCCCGGGCGGTCCCGGGCGGTCCGGGCAGTCCCGGATGGTCCCGGGCCGTCCCGGGCGGTCCCGGGCGGTCCCGGGCGGTCCCGGGCGGTCCCGGGCAGTCCCGGGCCGTCCCGGGCCGTCCCAGGCAGTCCCGGGCGGTCCCGGGCGGTCCGGGCGGTCCCGCGCGGTCCCGGGCGGTCCCGGGCCGTCCTGGGCGGTCCTGGGCGGTCCCGGGCGGTCCCGGGCGGTCCCGGGCGGTCCCGGTCGGTCCCGGGCGGTCCCGGGCGGTCCCGGGCGGTCCCGGGGCGGTCCCGGGCGGTCCCGGGCGGTCCCGGGCGGTCCCGGGCGGTCCCCGGCGGTCCCTGGCGGTCCCGGGCGGTCCCGGGCGGTCACGGGCGGTCCCGGGTGGTCCAGGGCGGTCCCGGGCGGTCCCGCGGCGGTCCCGGGCGGTCCCGGGCGGTCCCGGGCGGGCCCGGGCGGTCCTGGGGTGGTCCCGGGCGGTCCCGAGCGGTCCCGGGCGGTCCCGGGCGGTCCCAGGCGGTCCCAGGCGGTCCCGGGCGGTCCCGGGCCGTCCCGGGCGGTCCCGGACGGTCCCGGGCGGTCCGGGCGGTCCCGGGGCGGTCCCGGGCGGTCCCGGGCGGTCCTGGGCGGTCCCGGGCGGTCCCGGGGCGGTCCCGGGCGCTCCCGGGCGGTCCCGGGCGGTCCCGGGCGGTCCCGGGCGGTCCCGGGCGGTCCCGGGCGGTCCCGGGCGGTCCCGGGCGGTCCCGGGCGTCCCGGGCGGTCCCGGGCGGTCCCGGGCGGTCCCGGGCGGTCCGGGCGATCCCGGGCGGTCCCGGGCGGTCCCGGGCAATCCCGGGCGGTCCCGGGCGTCCCGGGCGGTCCCAGGCAGTCCCGGGCGGTCCCCGGCGGTCCCGGGCGGTCCCGGGCGGTCCCGGGCAATCCCGGGCGGTCCAGGGCAATCCCGGGCGGTCCCGGGCGGTCCCGGGCGGTCCCGGGCGGTCCCGGGCCGTCCGGGCGGTCCCGGGCAATCCCGAGCGGTCCCGGGCAATCCCGGGCGGTCCCAGGCGGTCCCGGGCGGTCCCGTGCGGTCTCGGGCGGTCCCGGGCGGTCCCGGGCGGTCCCGGGCGGTCCGGGGCGGTCCCGGGGCGGTCCCGGGCGGTCCCGTGCGGTCCCGGGCGGTCCCGGGCGGTCCCGGGCGGTCCCGGGCGGTCCTGGGCGGTCTCGGGCGGTGTCTGGCGGTCCCGGGCGGTCCCGGGCGGTCCCGGGCGGTCCCGGGCGTTCCCGGGCGGTCCCGGGCGGTCCCGGGCGGTCCCGGGCGGTGCCGGGCGGTCCCGGGCGGTCCCGGGCGGTCCCCGGCGGTCCCGGGCGCTCCCGGGCGGTCCCGGGCGGTCCCGGGCAGTCCCGGATGGTCCCGGGCCGTCCCGGGCGGTCCCGGGCGGTCCCGGGCGGTCCCGGGCGGTCCCGGGCAGTCCCGGGCCGTCCCGGGCCGTCCCAGGCAGTCCCGGGCGGTCCCGGGCGGTCCCGGGCGGTCCCGCGCGGTCCCGGGCGGTCCCGGGCCGTCCTGGGCGGTCCTGGGCGGTCCCGGGCGGTCCCGGGCGGTCCCGGGCGGTCCCGGTCGGTCCCGGGCGGTCCCGGGCGGTCCCGGGCGGTCCCGGGGCGGTCCCGGGCGGTCCCGGGCGGTCCCGGGCGGTCCCGGGCGGTCCCCGGCGGTCCCTGGCGGTCCCGGGCGGTCCCGGGCGGTCACGGGCGGTCCCGGGGTGGTCCAGGGCGGTCCCGGGCGGTCCCGCGGCGGTCCCGGGCGGTCCGGGCGGTCCCGGGCGGGCCCGGGCGGTCCTGGGGTGGTCCCGGGCGGTCCCGAGCGGTCCCGGGCGGTCCCGGGCGGTCCCAGGCGGTCCCAGGCGGTCCCGGGCGGTCCCGGGCCGTCCCGGGCGGTCCCGGACGGTCCCGGGCGGTCCCGGGCGGTCCCGGGGCGGTCCCGGGCGGTCCCGGGCGGTCCTGGGCGGTCCCGGGCGGTCCCGGGGCGGTCCCGGGCGGTCCCGGGCGGTCCCGGGGCGGTCCCAGGCGGTCCCGGGCGGGCCGGGCGGTCCTGGGCGGTCCCGGGTGGTCCAAGGCGGTCCCGGGCGGTCCCGGGTGGTCCCGGCCGGTCCCTGGTGGTCCAAGGCGGTCCCGGGCGGTCCCCGGCGGTCCCGGGCGGTCCCGGGCGGTCCCGGGCGGTCCCGGGCGGTCCCGGGCGGTCCCGGGCGGTCCCGGGCGGTCCCGGGCGGTCCCGGGTGGTCCCGGGTAATCCCGAGCGGTCCCGGGCAATCTCGGGCGGTCCCGGGCGGTCCCGGGCGGTCCCGGGCGGTCTTGGGCGGTCCCGGGCGGTCCCGGGCGGTCCCGGGCGGTCCTGGGCGGTCCCGGGCGGTCCCGGGGCGGTCCCGGGGCGGTCCCGGGCGGTCCCGTGCGGTCCTGGGCGGTCCCGGGCGGTCCCGGGCGGTCCCTGGCGGTACCGGGCGGTCCCTGGCGGTCCCGGGGCGGTCCCGGGCGGTCCCGGGCGGTCCCGGGCGGTCCCGGGGCGGTCCCGGGCGGTCCCGGGCGGTCCCGGGCGGTCCCGGGCGGTCCCGGGCGGTCCCGGGCGGTCCCGGGCAATCCCGGGCGGTCCCGAGCGGTCTCGGGCGGTCCCGGGCGGTCCCGCGCGGTCCCGGGCGGTCCCGGGCGGTCCCGGGCGGTCCCGGGCGGTCCGGGCGGTCCCGGGCAATCCCGGGCGGTCCAGGGCAATCCCAGGCGGTCCCGGGCGGTCCGGGGCGGTCCCGGGCGGTCCCGGGTGGTCCCCGGCGGTCCCGAGCGGTCCCGGGCAATCCCGGGCAGTCCCGGGCGGTCCCGGGCGGTCTCGGGCGGTCCCGGGCGGTCCCGGGCGGTCCCGGGCGGTCCCGGGCGGTCCCGCGCGGTCCCAGGGCGGTCCCGGGGCGGTCCCGGGCGGTCCCGTGCGGTCCCGGGCGGTCCCGGGCGGTCCCGGGCGGTCCCGGGCGGTCCTGGGCGGTCCCGGGCGGTCCCAGGCGGTCCCGGGCGGTCCCGGGCGGTCCTGGGCGGTCCCGGGTGGTCTAAGGCGGTCCCGGGCGGTCCCGGGCGGTCCCGGGCGGTCCCGGGCAGTTCCGCGGGCGGTCCCCGGCGGTCCCGGGGCGGTCCCGGGCGGTCCCGGGCAATCCCGGGCGGTCCAGGGCAATCCCGGGCGGTCCCGGGCGGTCCCGGGCGGTCCCGGGCGGTCCCGGCGGTCCCGGGCGGTCCCGGGCAATCCCGAGCGGTCCCGGGCAATCCCGGGCGGTCCCAGGCGGTCCCGGGCGGTCCCGGGCGGTCTCGGGTGGTCCCGGCCGGTCCCTGGTGGTCCAAGGCGGTCCCGGGCGGTCCCCGGCGGTCCCGGGCGGTCCCGGGCGGTCCCGGGCGGTCCCGGGGCGGTCCCGGGCGGTCCCGGGCGGTCCCGGGCGGTCCCGGGGCGGTCCCGGGCGGTCCCGGGCGGTCCCGGGCGGTCCCGGGCGGTCCCGGGTGGTCCCGGGTAATCCCGAGCGGTCCCGGGCAATCTCGGGCGGTCCCGGGCGGTCCCGGGCGGTCCCGGGCGGTCTTGGGCGGTCCCGGGCGGTCCCGGGCGGTCCCGGGCGGTCCTGGGCGGTCCCGGGCGGTCCCGGGGCGGTCCCGGGGCGGTCCCGGGCGGTCCCGTGCGGTCCTGGGCGGTCCCGGGCGGTCCCGGGCGGTCCCTGGCGGTACCGGGCGGTCCCTGGCGGTCCCGGGGCGGTCCCGGGCGGTCCCGGGCGGTCCCGGGCGGTCCCGGGGCGGTCCCGGGCGGTCCCGGGCGGTCCCGGGCGGTCCCGGGCGGTCCCGGGCGGTCCCGGGCGGTCCCGGGCAATCCCGGGCGGTCCCGAGCGGTCTCGGGCGGTCCCGGGCGGTCCCGCGCGGTCCCGGGCGGTCCCGGGCGGTCCCGGGCGGTCCCGGGCGGTCCCGGGCGGTCCCGGGCAATCCCGGGCGGTCCAGGGCAATCCCAGGCGGTCCCGGGCGGTCCGGGGCGGTCCCGGGCGGTCCCGGGTGGTCCCCGGCGGTCCCGAGCGGTCCCGGGCAATCCCGGGCAGTCCCGGGCGGTCCCGGGCGGTCTCGGGCGGTCCCGGGCGGTCCCGGGCGGTCCCGGGCGGTCCCGGGCGGTCCCGCGCGGTCCCAGGGCGGTCCCGGGGCGGTCCCGGGCGGTCCCGTGCGGTCCCGGGCGGTCCCGGGCGGTCCCGGGCGGTCCCGGGCGGTCCTGGGCGGTCCCGGGCGGTCCCAGGCGGTCCCGGGCGGTCCCGGGCGGTCCTGGGCGGTCCCGGGTGGTCTAAGGCGGTCCCGGGCGGTCCCGGGCGGTCCCGGGCGGTCCCGGGCAGTTCCGGGCGGTCCCCGGCGGTCCCGGGCGGTCCCGGGCGGTCCCGGGCAATCCCGGGCGGTCCAGGGCAATCCCGGGCGGTCCCGGGCGGTCCCGGGCGGTCCCGGGCGGTCCCGGGCGGTCCCGGGCGGTCCCGGGCAATCCCGAGCGGTCCCGGGCAATCCCGGGCGGTCCCAGGCGGTCCCGGGCGGTCCCGGGCGGTCTCGGGTGGTCCCGGCCGGTCCCTGGTGGTCCAAGGCGGTCCCGGGCGGTCCCCGGCGGTCCCGGGCGGTCCCGGGCGGTCCCGGGCGGTCCCGGTGGTCCCGGGTAATCCCTGAGCGGTCCCGGGCAATCTCGGGCGGTCCCGGGCGGTCCCGGGCGGTCCCGGGCGGTCTTGGGCGGTCCCGGGCGGTCCCGGGCGGTCCCGGGCGGTCCTGGGCGGTCCCGGGCGGTCCCGGGGCGGTCCCGGGGCGGTCCCGGGCGGTCCCGTGCGGTCCTGGGCGGTCCCGGGCGGTCCCGGGCGGTCCCTGGCGGTACCGGGCGGTCCCTGGCGGTCCCGGGGCGGTCCCGGGCGGTCCCGGGCGGTCCCGGGCGGTCCCGGGGCGGTCCCGGGCGGTCCCGGGCGGTCCCGGGCGGTCCCGGCGGTCCCGGGCGGTCCCGGGCAATCCCGGGCGGTCCCGAGCGGTCTCGGGCGGTCCCGGGCGGTCCCGCGCGGTCCCGGGCGGTCCCGGGCGGTCCCGGGCGGTCCCGGGCGGTCCCGGGCGGTCCCGGGCAATCCCGGGCGGTCCAGGGCAATCCCAGGCGGTCCCGGGCGGTCCGGGGCGGTCCCGGGCGGTCCCGGGTGGTCCCCGGCGGTCCCGAGCGGTCCCGGGCAATCCCGGGCAGTCCCGGGCGGTCCCGGGCGGTCTCGGGCGGTCCCGGGCGGTCCCGGGCGGTCCCGGGCGGTCCCGGGCGGTCCCGCGCGGTCCCGGGGCGGTCCCGGGGCGGTCCCGGGCGGTCCCGTGCGGTCCCGGCGGTCCCGGGCGGTCCCGGGCGGTCCCGGGCGGTCCTGGGCGGTCCCGGGCGGTCCCAGGCGGTCCCGGGCGGTCCCGGGCGGTCCTGGGCGGTCCCGGGTGGTCTAAGGCGGTCCCGGGCGGTCCCGGGCGGTCCCGGGCGGTCCCGGGCAGTTCCGGGCGGTCCCCGGCGGTCCCGGGCGGTCCCGGGCGGTCCCGGGCAATCCCGGGCGGTCCAGGGCAATCCCGGGCGGTCCCGGGCGGTCCCGGGCGGTCCCGGGCGGTCCCGGGCGGTCCCGGGCGGTCCCGGGCAATCCCGAGCGGTCCCGGGCAATCCCGGGCGGTCCCAGGCGGTCCCGGGCGGTCCCGGGCGGTCTCGGGCGGTCCCGGGCGGTCCGGGCGGTCCCGGGCGGTCCGGGGCGGTCCCGGGGCGGTCCCGGGCGGTCCCGTGCGGTCCCGGGCGGTCCCGGGCGGTCCCGGGCGGTCCCGGGCGGTCCTGGGCGGTCCCGGGCGGTGTCTGGGGGTCCCGGGCGGTCCCGGCCGGTCCCGGGCGGTCCCGGGCGTTCCCGGGCGGTCCCGGGCGGTCCCGGGCGGTCCCGGGCGGTGCCGGGCGGTCCGGGCGGTCCCGGGCGGTCCCGGGCGGTCCCGGGCGCTCCCGGGCGGTCCCGGGCGGTCCCGGGCAGTCCCGGATGGTCCCGGGCCGTCCCGGGCGGTCCCGGGCGGTCCCGGGCGGTCCCGGGCGGTCCCGGGCGGTCCCGGGCAGTCCCGGGCCGTCCCGGGCCGTCCCAGGCAGTCCCGGGCGGTCCCGGGCGGTCCCGGGCGGTCCCGCGCGGTCCCGGGCGGTCCCGGGCCGTCCTGGGCGGTCCTGGGCGGTCCCGGGCGGTCCCGGGCGGTCCCGGGCGGTCCCGGTCGGTCCCGGGCGGTCCCGGGCGGTCCCGGGCGGTCCCGGGCGGTCCCGGGCGGTCCCGGGCGGTCCCGGGCGGTCCCGGGCGGTCCCCGGCGGTCCCTGGCGGTCCCGGGCGGTCCCGGGCGGTCACGGGCGGTCCCGGGTGGTCCAGGGCGGTCCCGGGCGGTCCCGCGGCGGTCCCGGGCGGTCCCGGGCGGTCCCGGGCGGGCCCGGGCGGTCCTGGGGTGGTCCCGGGCGGTCCCGAGCGGTCCCGGGCGGTCCCGGGCGGTCCCAGGCGGTCCCAGGCGGTCCCGGGCGGTCCTGGGCGGTCCCGGGCGGTCCCGGGGCGGTCCCGGGCGGTCCCGGGCGGTCCCGGGGCGGTCCCAGGCGGTCCCGGGCGGTCCCGGGCGGTCCTGGGCGGTCCCGGGTGGTCCAAGGCGGTCCCGGGCGGTCCCGGGTGGTCCCGGCCGGTCCCGGGCGGTCCCGGGCGGTCCCGGGCGGTCCCGGGCGGTCCCGGGCGGTCCCGGGCGGTCCCGGGCGGTCCTCGGGCGGTCCCGGGCGGTCCCGGGCGGTCCTGGGCGGTCCCGGGCGGTCCCGGGGCGGTCCCGGGGCGGTCCCGGGCGGTCCCGTGCGTTCCTGGGCGGTCCCAGCGGTCCCGGGCGGTCCCTGGCGGTACCGGGCGGTCCCGGGCGGTCCCGGGGCGGTCCCGGGCGGTCCCGGGCGGTCCCGGGCGGTCCCGGGCGGTCCCGGGGCGGTCCCGGGCGGTCCCGGGCGGTCCTGGGCGGTCCCGGGTGGTCCAAGGCGGTCCCGGGCGGTCCCGGGTGGTCCCGGCCGGTCCCGGGCGGTCCCGGGCGGTCCCGGGCGGTCCCGGGCGGTCCCGGGCGGTCCCGGGCGGTCCCGGGCGGTCTCGGGCGGTCCCGGGCGGTCCCGGGCGGTCCTGGGCGGTCCCGGGCGGTCCCGGGGCGGTCCCGGGGCGGTCCCGGGCGGTCCCGTGCGTTCCTGGGCGGTCCCAGGCGGTCCCGGGCGGTCCCTGGCGGTACCGGGCGGTCCCGGGCGGTCCGGGGCGGTCCCGGGCGGTCCCGGGCGGTCCCGGGCGGTCCCGGGCGGTCCCGGGGCGGTCCCGGGCGGTCCCGGGCGGTCCCGGGCGGTCCAGGGCAATCCCAGGCGGTCCCGGGCGGTCCGGGGCGGTCCCGGGCGGTCCCGGGTAGCGGTCCCGGGCAATCCCGGGCGGTCCCGGGCGGTCCCGGGCGGTCTCGGGCGGTCCCGGGCGGTCCCGGGCGGTCCCGGGCGGTCCCGGGCGGTCCCGGGCGGTCCCGGGGCGGTCCCGGGGCGGTCCTGGGCGGTCCCGTGCGGTCCCGGGCGGTCCCGGGCGGTCCCGGGCGGTCCCGGGCGGTCCTGGGCGGTCCCGGGCGGTCCCAGGCGGTCCCGGGCGGTCCCGGGCGGTCCTGGGCGGTCCCGGGTGTCTAAGGCGGTCCCGGGCGGTCCCGGGCGGTCCCGGGCGGTCCCGGGCAGTCCCGGGCGGTCCCCGGCGGTCCCGGGCGGTCCCGGGCGGTCCCGGGCAATCCCGGGCGGTCCAGGGCAATCCCGGGCGGTCCCGGGCGGTCCCGGGCGGTCCCGGGCGGTCCCGGGCGGTCCCGGGCGGTCCCGGGCCAATCCGAGCGGTCCCGGGCAATCCCGGCCGGTCCCAGGCGGTCCCGGGCGGTCCCGGGCGGTCTCGGGCGGTCCCGGGCGGTCCCGGGCGGTCCCCGGGCGGTCCGGGGCGGTCCCGGGGCGGTCCCGGGCGGTCCCGTGCGGTCCCGGGGCGGTCCCGGGCGGTCCCGGGCGGTCCCGGGCGGTCCTGGGCGGTCCCGGGCGGTGTCTGGGGGTCCCGGGCGGTCCCGGGCGGTCCCGGGCGGTCCCGGGCGTTCCCGGGCGGTCCCGGGCGGTCCCGGGCGGTCCCGGGCGGTGCCGGGCGGTCCCGGGCGGTCCCGGGCGGTCCCAGGCGGTCCCGGGCGCTCCCGGGCGGTCCCGGGCGGTCCCGGGCAGTCCCGGATGGTCCCGGGCCGTCCCGGGGCGGTCCCGGGCGGTCCCGGGCGGTCCCGGGCGGTCCCGGGGCGGTCCCGGGCAGTCCCGGGCCGTCCCGGGCCGTCCCAGGCAGTCCCGGGCGGTCCCGGGCGGTCCCGGGCGGTCCCGCGCGGTCCCGGGCGGTCCCGGGCCGTCCCGGGCGGTCCTGGGCGGTCCCGGGCGGTCCCGGGCGGTCCCGGGCGGTCCCGGTCGGTCCGGGCGGTCCCGGGCGGTCCCGGGCGGTCCCGGGGTGGTCCCGGGCGGTCCCGGGCGGTCCCGGGCGGTCCCGGGCGGTCCCGGGCGGTCCCCGGCGGTCCCTGGCGGTCCCGGGCGGTCCCGGGCGGTCACGGGCGGTCCCGGGTGTCCAGGGCGGTCCCGGGCGGTCCCGCGGCGGTCCCGGGCGGTCCCGGGCGGTCCCGGGCGGGCCCGGGCGGTCCTGGGGTGGTCCCGGGCGGTCCCGAGCGGTCCCGGGCGGTCCCGGGCGGTCCCAGGCGGTCCCAGGCGGTCCGGGCGGTCCCGGGCCGTCCCGGGCGGTCCCGGACGGTCCCGGGCGGTCCCGGGCGGTCCCGGGGCGGTCCCGGGGCGGTCCCGGGCGGTCCTGGGCGGTCCCGGGCGGTCCCGGGGCGGTCCCGGGCGGTCCCGGGCGGTCCCGGGGCGGTCCCAGGCGGTCCCGGGCGGTCCCGGGCGGTCCTGGGCGGTCCCGGGTGGTCCAAGGCGGTCCCGGGCGGTCCCGGGTGGTCCCGGCCGGTCCCGGGTGGTCCAAGGCGGTCCCGGGCGGTCCCGGGCGGTCCCGGGCGGTCCCGGGCGGTCCCGGGCGGTCCCGGGCGGTCTCGGGCGGTCCCGGGCGGTCCCGGGCGGTCCTGGGCGGTCCCGGGCGGTCCCGGCCGGTCCCGGGTGGTCCAAGGCGGTCCCGGGCGGTCCCGGGCGGTCCCGGGCGGTCCCGGGCGGTCCCGGGCGGTCCCGGGGGTAATCCCGAGCGGTCCCGGGCAATCTCGGGCGGGTCCCGGCGGTCCCGGGCGGTCCTGGGCGGTCTCGGGCGGTCCCGGGCGGTCCCGGGCGGTCCCGGGCGGTCCTGGGCGGTCCCGGGCGGTCCCGGGGCGGTCCCGGGGCGGTCCCGGGCGGTTCCCTTGCGGTCCTGGGCGGTCCCGGGCGGTCCCGGGGCGGTCCCTGGCGGTACCGGGCGGTCCCTGGCGGTCCCGGGGCGGTCCCGGGCGGTCCCGGGCGGTCCTGGGCGGTCCGGGGCGGTCCCGGGCGGTCCCGGGCGGTCCCGGGCGGTCCGGGCGGTCCCGGGCGGTCCCGGGCGGTCCCGGGCAATCCCGGGCGGTCCCGAGCGGTCTCGGGCGGTCCCGGGCGGTCCCGCGCGGTCCCGGGCGGTCCCGGGCGGTCCCGGGCGGTCCCGGGCGGTCCCGGGCGGTCCCGGGCAATCCCGGGCGGTCCAGGGCAATCCCAGGCGGTCCCGGGCGGTCCGGGGCGGTCCCGGGCGGTCTCGGGCGGTCCCGGGCGGTCCCGGGCGGTCCCGGGCGGTCCTAGGCAGTCCCGGGCGGTCCCGGGGCGGTCCCGGGGCGGTCCCGGGCCGTCCTTGCGGGCCTGGGCGGTCCCGGGCGGTCCCGGGCGGTCCCTGGCGGTACCGGGCGGTCCCTGGCGGTCCCGGGGCGGTCCCGGGCGGTCCCGGGCGGTCCCGGGCGGTCCCGGGGCGGTCCCGGGCGGTCCCGGGCGGTCCCGGGCGGTCCCGGGCGGTCCCGGGCGGTCCCGGGCGGTCCCGGGCAATCCCGGGCGGTCCCGAGCGGTCTCGGGCGGTCCCGGGCGGTCCCGCGCGGTCCCGGGCGGTCCCGGGCGGTCCCGGGCGGTCCCGGGCGGTCCCGGGCGGTCCCGGGCAATCCCGGGCGGTCCAGGGCAATCCCAGGTGGTCCCGGGCGGTCCGGGGCGGTCCCGGGCGGTCCCGGGTGGTCCCCGGCGGTCCCGAGCGGTCCCGGGCAATCCCGGGCGGTCCCGGGCGGTCCCGGGCGGTCCCGGGCTGTCTCGGGCGGTCCCGGGCGGTCCCGGGCGGTCCCGGGCGGTCCCGGGCGGTCCCGGGCGGTCCTGGGGCGGTCCCGGGGCGGTCCTGGGCGGTCCCGTGCGGTCCCGGGCGGTCCCGGGCGGTCCCGGGCGGTCCCGGGCGGTCCTGGGCGGTCCTGGGCGGTCCCAGGCGGTCCCGGGCGGTCCCGGGCGGTCCCGGGCGGTCCCGGGCGGTCCCGGGCGGTCCTGGGCGGTCCCGGGTGGTCCAAGGCGGTCCCGGGCGGTCCCGGGTGGTCCCGGCCGGTCCCGGGTGGTCCAAGGCGGTCCCGGGCGGTCCCGGGCGGTCCCGGGCGGTCCCGGGCGGTCCCGGGCGGTCCCGGGCGGTCTCGGGCGGTCCCGGGCGGTCCCGGGCGGTCCTGGGCGGTCCCGGGCGGTCCCGGCCGGTCCCGGGTGGTCCAAGGCGGTCCCGGGCGGTCCCGGGCGGTCCCGGGCGGTCCCGGGCGGTCCCGGGCGGTCCCGGGTAATCCCGAGCGGTCCCGGGCAATCTCGGGCGGTCCCGGGCGGTCCCGGGCGGTCCCGGGCGGTCTCGGGCGGTCCCGGGCGGTCCCGGGCGGTCCCGGGCGGTCCTGGGCGGTCCCGGGCGGTCCCGGGGCGGTCCCGGGGCGGTCCCGGGCGGTCCCTTGCGGTCCTGGGCGGTCCCGGGCGGTCCCGGGCGGTCCCTGGCGGTACCGGGCGGTCCCTGGCGGTCCCGGGGCGGTCCCGGGCGGTCCCGGGCGGTCCCGGGCGGTCCCGGGGCGGTCCCGGGCGGTCCCGGGCGGTCCCGGGCGGTCCCGGGCGGTCCCGGGCGGTCCCGGGCGGTCCCGGGCAATCCCGGGCGGTCCCGAGCGGTCTCGGGCGGTCCCGGGCGGTCCCGCGCGGTCCCGGGCGGTCCCGGGCGGTCCCGGGCGGTCCCGGGCGGTCCCGGGCGGTCCCGGGCAATCCCGGGCGGTCCAGGGCAATCCCAGGCGGTCCCGGGCGGTCCGGGGCGGTCCCGGGCGGTCTCGGGCGGTCCCGGGCGGTCCCGGGCGGTCCCGGGCGGTCCTAGGCAGTCCCGGGCGGTCCCGGGGCGGTCCCGGGGCGGTCCCGGGCCGTCCCTTGCGGTCCTGGGCGGTCCCGGGCGGTCCCGGGCGGTCCCTGGCGGTACCGGGCGGTCCCTGGCGGTCCCGGGGCGGTCCCGGGCGGTCCCGGGCGGTCCCGGGCGGTCCCGGGGCGGTCCCGGGCGGTCCCGGGCGGTCCCGGGCGGTCCCGGGCGGTCCCGGGCGGTCCCGGGCGGTCCCGGGCAATCCCGGGCGGTCCCGAGCGGTCTCGGGCGGTCCCGGGCGGTCCCGCGCGGTCCCGGGCGGTCCCGGGCGGTCCCGGGCGGTCCCGGGCGGTCCCGGGCGGTCCCGGGCAATCCCGGGCGGTCCAGGGCAATCCCAGGTGGTCCCGGGCGGTCCGGGGCGGTCCCGGGCGGTCCCGGGTGGTCCCCGGCGGTCCCGAGCGGTCCCGGGCAATCCCGGGCGGTCCCGGGCGGTCCCGGGCGGTCCCGGGCTGTCTCGGGCGGTCCCGGGCGGTCCCGGGCGGTCCCGGGCGGTCCCGGGCGGTCCCGGGCGGTCCCGGGGCGGTCCCGGGGCGGTCCTGGGCGGTCCCGTGCGGTCCCGGGCGGTCCCGGGCGGTCCCGGGCGGTCCCGGGCGGTCCTGGGCGGTCCTGGGCGGTCCCAGGCGGTCCCGGGCGGTCCCGGGCGGTCCTGGGCGGTCCCGGGTGGTCCAAGGCGGTCCCGGGCGGTCCCGGGCGGTCCCGGGCGGTCCCGGGCGGTCCGGGGCGGTCCTGGGGCGGTCCCGGGCGGTCCCGGGCGGTTCGGGCGGTCCCGGGCGGTCCCGGGCGGTCCTGGGCGGTCCCGGGCGGTCCCAGGCGGTCCCAGGCGGTCCCGGGCGGTCCCGGGGCGGTCCCGGGCGGTCCCGGGCGGTCCCGGGCGGTCCCGAGGAGGTCCCGGGCGGTCCCGGGCGGTCCCGGGCGGTCCCGGGGCGGTCCCGGGCGGTCCCGGGGCAGTCCCGGGCGGTCCCGGGCGGTCCCGGGCAGTCCCGGGCGGTCCTGGGCGGTCCTGGGCGGTCCCAGGCGGTCCCGGGCGGTCCCGGGGCAGTCCCGGGCGGTCCTGGGCGGTCCTGGGCGGTCCCAGGCGGTCCCGGGCGGTCCCGGGCGGTCCTGGGCGGTCCCGGGTGGTCCAAGGCGGTCCCGGGCGGTCCCGGGCGGTCCCTGGTGGTCCCGGGCGGTCCGGGGCGGTCCTGGGGCGGTCCCGGGCGGTCCCGGGCGGTTCGGGCGGTCCCGGGCGGTCCCGGGCGGTCCTGGGCGGTCCAGGGCGGTCCCGGGCAGTCCCAGGCGGTCCCGGGCGGTCCCGGGGCGGTCCCGGGCGGTCCCGGGCGGTCCCGGGCGGTCCCGAGGAGGTCCCGGGCGGTCCCGGGCGGTCCCGGGCGGTCCCGGGCGGTCCCGGGCGGTCCCGGGGCGGTCCCGGGCGGTCCCGGGGCAGTCCCGGGCGGTCCCGGGCGGTCCCGGGCAGTCCCGGGCGGTCCCGGGCGGTCCCGGGGCGGTCACGGGCGGTCCCGGGCGGTCCCGGGCGGTCCCGGGCGGTCACGGGCGGTCCCGGGGCGGTCCGGGGCGGTCCCGGGCGGTCCCGTGCGGTCCTGGGCGGTCCCGGGCGGTCCCGGGCGGTCCCTGGCGGTACCGGGCGGTCCCGGGCGGTCCCGGGGCGGTCCCGGGCGGTCCCGGGCGGTCCCGGGCGGTCCCGGGGCGGTCCCGGGCGGTCCCGGGCAATCCCGGGCGGTCCAGGGCAATCCCAGACAGTCCCGGGCGGTCCCGGGCGGTCCCGGGCGGTCCGGGGTGGTCCCGGGCGGTCCCGAGCGGTCCCGGGCAATCCCGGGCGGTCCCGGGCGGTCCCGGGCGGTCCCGGGCGGTCCCGCGCGGTCCCGGTCGGTCCCGGGGCGGTCCCGGGGCGGTCCTGGGCGGTCCCGTGCGGTCCCGGGCGGTCCCGGGCGGTCCAAGGCGGTCCCGGGCGGTCCTGGGCGGTCCCGGGCGGTCCCGGGCGGTCCCGAGGAGGTCCCGGGCGGTCCTGGGCGGTCCCGGGTGGTCCAAGGCGGTCCCGGGCGGTGCCGGGCGGTCCCGGGCGGTCCCGGGCGGTCCGGGGCGGTCCTGGGGCGGTCCCGGGCGGTCCCGGGCGGTTCGGGCGGTCCGGGCGGTCCCGGGCGGTCCTGGGCGGTCCCGGGCGGTCCCGGGCGGTCCCAGGCGGTCCCGGGCGGTCCCGGGGCGGTCCCGGGCGGTCCCGGGCGGTCCCGGGCAATCCCGGGCGGTCCCGGGCGGTCCCGGGCGGTCCCGGGCGGTCCGGGCGGTCCTGGGGCGGTCCCGGGCGGTCCCGGGCGGTCCTGGGCGGTCCCGGGCGGTCCCGGGGCGGTCCCGGGGCGGTCCTGGGCGGTCCCGTGCGGTCCCGGGCGGTCCCGGGCGGTCCCGGGCGGTCTCGGGCAATCCCGGGCGGTCCCGGGCGGTCCCGGGCGGTCCCGGGGCGGTCCCGGGCGGTCCCGGGCGGTCCCGGGCGTTCCCGGGCAGTCCCGGGCGGTCCCGGGCGGTCCCGGGCGGTGCCGGGCGGTCCCGGGCGGTCCCGGGCGGTCCCGGGCGGTCCCGGGCGGTCCCGGGCCGTCCCGCGCGGTCCCGGGCGGTCCCGGGCCGTCCTGGGCGGTCCCGGGCGGTCCCGGGCGGTCCCGGGCGGTCCCGGGCGGTCCCGGGCGGTACCCGGTCGGTCCGGGCGGTCCCGGGCGGTCCCGGGGCGGTCCCGGGCGGTCCCGGGCGGTCCCGGGCGGTCCCGGGCGGTCCCCGGCGGTCCCTGGCGGTCCCGGGCGGTCCCGGGCGGTCACGGGCGGTCCCGGGTGGTCCAGGGCGGTCCCGGGCGGTCCCGCGGCGGTCCCGGGCGGTCCCGGGCGGTCCCGGGCGGGCCCGGGCGGTCCTGGGGTGGTCCCGGGCGGTCCCGAGCGGTCCCGGGCGGTCCCGGGCGGTCCCGGGCGGTCCCAGGCGGTCCCGGGCGGTCCCGGGCCGGCCCGGGCGGTCCCGGGCGGTCCCGGGCGGTCCCAGTCGGTCCCGGGCGGTCCCGGGCGGTCCCGGTCGGTCCTGGGCGGTCTTGGGCGGTTCCAGGCGGTCCCGGCCGGTCCCGGGCGGTCCCGGGCGGTCCCGGGCGGTCCCGGGCGGTCCCCGGCGGTCCCGGGTGGTCCCGGGCGGTCCCGGGCGGTCCCGGGCGGTCCCGGGCGGTCCCGGGCGGTCACGGGCGGTCCCGGGCGGTCCCGGGCGGTCCCGGGCGGTCCCGCGGCGGTCCCGGGCGGTCTCGGGCGGTCCCGGGCGGTCCCGGGCGGTCCCGGGGCGGTCCCGGGCGGTCCCGGGCGGTCCCGGGCGGTCCCAGGCGGTCCCAGGCGGTCCCGGGCCGTCCCGGGCGGTCCCGGACGGTCCCGGGTGGTCCCGGGCGGTCCCGGGGCGGTCCCGGGCGGTACCGGGAGGTCCCGGGCGGTCCCGGGCCGTCCCGGGCGGTCCCGGGCGGTCCCGGACGGTCACGGGCGGTCCCTGGCGGTACCGGGCGGTCCCGGGCGGTCCCGGGGCGGTCCCGGGCGGTCCCAGGCGGTCCCGGGCGGTCCCGGGCGGTCCCGGGGCGGTCCCGGGCGGTCCCGGGCGGTCCCGGGCGGTCCCGGGCGGTCCCGGGGCGGTCCCGGGCGGTCCCGGGCGGTCCCGGGCGGTCCCGGGCGGTCCTGGGCGGTCCGGGGCGGTCCCGGGCGGTCCCGGGCGGTCCCGGGCGGTCCCGGGCGGTCCCGGGCGGTCCCGGGCGGTCCCAGGCGGTCCCGGGCGGTCTCCGGCGGTCCCGGGCGGTCCCGGGCGGTCCCGGGCAATCCCGGGCGGTCCAGGGCAATCCCTGGCGGTCCCGGGCGGTCCCGGGCAATCCCGAGCGGTCCCGGGCAATCCCGGGCGGTCCCAGGCGGTCCCGGGCGGTCCCGGGCGGTCTCGGGTGGTCCCGGGCGGTCCCGGGCGGTCCCGGGCGGTCCGGGGCGGTCCCGGGGTGGTCCCGGGGCGGTCCCGGGCGGTCCCGTGCGGTCCCGGGCGGTCCCGGGCGGTCCCGGGCGGTCCCGGGCGGTCCCGGGCGGTCCCGGGCGGTCCCGGGCGGTGTCTGGCGGTCCCGGGCGGTCCCGGGCGGTCTCCGGCGGTCCCGGGCGGTCCCGGGCGGTCCCGGGCAATCCCGGGCGGTCCAGGGCAATCCCTGGCGGTCGCGGGCGGTCCCGGGCGGTCCCGGGCGGTCCCGGGCGGTCCCGGGCAATCCCGAGCGGTCCCGGGCAATCCCGGGCGGTCCCAGGCGGTCCCGGGCGGTCCCGGGCGGTCTCGGTCGGTCCCGGGCGGTCCCGGGCGGTCCCGGGCGGTCCGGGGCGGTCCCGGGGCGGTCCCGGGGCGGTCCCGGGCGGTCCCGTGCGGTCCCGGGCGGTCCCGGGCGGTCCCGGGCGGTCCCGGGCGGTCCCGGGCGTTCCCGGGCGGTCCCGGGCGGTGTCTGGCGGTCCCGGGCGGTCCCGGGCGGTCCCGGGCGGTCCGGGGCGTTCCCGGGCGGTCCCGGGCGGTCCCGGGCGGTCCCGGGCGGTGCCGGGCGGTCCCGGGCGGTCCCGGGCGGTCCCGGGTGGTCGCAGGCGCTCCCGGGCGGTCCCGGGCGGTCCCGGGCAGTCCCGGATGGTCCCGGGCCGTCCCGGGCGGTCCCGGGCGGTCCCGGGCGGTCCCGGGCGGTCCCGGGCGGTCCCGGGCAGTCCCGGGCGGTCCCGGGCCGTCCCAGGCAGTCCCGGGCGGTCCCGGGCGGTCCCGGGCGGTCCCGCGCGGTCCCGGGCGGTCCCGGGCCGTCCTGGGCGGTCCTGGGCGGTCCCGGGCGGTCCCGGGCGGTCCCGGGCGGTCCCAGTCAGTCCCGGGCGGTCCCGGGCGGTCCCGGGCGGTCCCGGGGCGGTCCCGCGCGGTCCCGGGCGGTCCCGGGCGGTCCCGGGCGGTCCCCGGCGGTCCCTGGCGGTCCCGGGCGGTCCCGGGCGGTCACGGGCGGTCCCGGGTGGTCCAGGGCGGTCCCGGGCGGTCCCGCGGCGGTCCTGGGCGGTCCCGGGCGGTCCCGGGCGGGCCCGGGCGGTCCTGGGGTGGTCCCGGGCGGTCCCGAGCGGTCCCGGGCGGTCCCGGGCGGTCCCAGGCGGTCCCAGTCGGTCCCGGGCGGTCCCGGGCCGTCCCGGGTGGTCCCGGACGGTCCCGGGCGGTCCCGGGCGGTCCCGGGGCGGTCCCGGGCGGTCCCGGGCGGTCCTGGGCGGTCCCGGGCGATCCTGGGCAGTCCCGGGCGGTCCCGGGCGGTCCCGGGGCGGTCCCGGGCGGTCCCGGGCGGTCCCGGGCGGTCCCGGGCGGTCCCGGGGCGGTCCCAGGCGGTCCCGGGCGGTCCCGGGCGGTCCTGGGCGGTCCCGGGTGGTCCAAGGCGGTCCCGGGCGGTCCTGGGTGGTCCCGGCCGGTCCCGGGTGGTCCAAGGCGGTCCCGGGCGGTCCCGGGCGGTCCCGGGCGGTCCCGGGCGGTCCCGGGCGGTCTCGGGCGGTCCCGGGCGGTCCCGGGCGGTCCTGGGCGGTCCCGGGCGGTCCCGGGGCGGTCCCGGGGCGGTCCCGGGCGGTCCCGTGCGTTCCCGGGCGGTCCCGGGCAATCCCGGGCGGTCCAGGGCAATCCCTGGCGGTCCCGGGCGGTCCCGGGCGGTCCCGGGCGGTCCCGGGCGGTCCCGGGCAATCCCGAGCGGTCCCGGGCAATCCCGGGCGGTCCCAGGCGGTCCCGGGCGGTCCCGGGCGGTCTCGGGCGGTCCCGGGCGGTCCCGGGCGGTCCCGGGCGGTCCGGGGCGGTCCCGGGGCGGTCCCGGGGCGGTCCCGGGCGGTCCCGTGCGGTCCCGGGCGGTCCCGGGCGGTCCCGGGCGGTCCCGAGCGGTCCCGGGCGGTCCCGGGCGGTCCCGGGCGGTGTCTGGCGGTCCCGGGCGGTCCCGGGCCGTCCTGGGCGGTCCTGGGCGGTCCCGGGCGGTCCCGGGCGGTCCCGGGCGGTCCCAGTCAGTCCCAGGCGGTCCCGGGCGGTCCCGGGCGGTCCCGGGGCGGTCCCGCGCGGTCCCGGGCGGTCCCGGGCGGTCCCGGGCGGTCCCCGGCGGTCCCTGGCGGTCCCGGGCGGTCCCAGGCGGTCACGGGCGGTCCCGGGTGGTCCAGGGCGGTCCCGGGCGGTCCCGCGGCGGTCCTGGGCGGTCCCGGGCGGTCCCGGGCGGGCCCGGGCGGTCCTGGGGTGGTCCCGGGCGGTCCCGAGCGGTCCCGGGCGGTCCCGGGCGGTCCCAGGCGGTCCCAGTCGGTCCCAGGCGGTCCCGGGCCGTCCCGGGTGGTCCCGGACGGTCCCGGGCGGTCCCGGGCGGTCCCGGGGCGGTCCCGGGCGGTCCCGGGCGGTCCTGGGCGGTCCCGGGCGATCCTGGGCAGTCCCGGGCGGTCCCGGGCGGTCCCGGGGCGGTCCCGGGCGGTCCCGGGCGGTCCCCGGCGGTCCCGGGCGGTCCCGGGGCGGTCCCAGGCGGTCCCGGGCGGTCCCGGGCGGTCCTGGGCGGTCCCGGGTGGTCCAAGGCGGTCCCGGGCGGTCCCGGGTGGTCCCGGCCGGTCCCGGGTGGTCCAAGGCGGTCCCGGGCGGTCCCGGGCGGTCCCGGGCGGTCCCGGGCGGTCCCGGGCGGTCTCGGGCGGTCCCGGGCGGTCCCGGGCGGTCCTGGGCGGTCCCGGGCGGTCCCGGGGCGGTCCCGGGGTGGTCCCGGGCGGTCCCGTGCGTTCCCGGGCGGTCCCGGGCAATCCCGGGCGGTCCAGGGCAATCCCTGGCGGTCCCGGGCGGTCCCGGGCGGTCCCGGGCGGTCCCGGGCGGTCCCGGGCAATCCCGAGCGGTCCCGGGCAATCCCGGGCGGTCCCAGGCGGTCCCGGGCGGTCCCGGGCGGTCTCGGGCGGTCCCGGGCGGTCCCGGGCGGTCCCGGGCGGTCCGGGGCGGTCCCGGGGCGGTCCCGGGGCGGTCCCGGGTGGTCCCGTGCGGTCCCGGGCGGTCCCGGGCGGTCCCGGGCGGTCCCGGGCGGTCCCGGGCGGTCCCGGGCGGTCCCGGGCGGTGTCTGGCGGTCCCGGGCGGTCCCGGGCGGTCCCGGGCGGTCCCGGGCGTTCCCGGGCGGTCCCGGGCGGTCCCGGGCGGTCCCGGGCGGTGCCGGGCGGTCCCGGGCGGTCCCGGGCGGTCCCGGGTGGTCGCGGGCGCTCCCGGGCGGTCCCGGGCGGTCCCGGGCAGTCCCGGATGGTCCCGGGCCGTCCCGGGCGGTCCCGGGCGGTCCCGGGCGGTCCCGGGCGGTCCCGGGCGGTCCCGGGCGGTCCCGGGCAGTCCCGGGCGGTCCCGGGCCGTCCCAGGGAGTCCCGGGCGGTCCCGGGCGGTCCCGGGCGGTCCCGCGCGGTCCCGGGCGGTCCCGGGCCGTCCTGGGCGGTCCTGGGCGGTCCCGGGCGGTCCCGGGCGGTCCCGGGCGGTCCCAGTCAGTCCCGGGCGGTCCCGGGCGGTCCCGGGCGGTCCCGGGGCGGTCCCGCGCGGTCCCGGCGGTCCCGGGCGGTCCCGGGCGGTCCCCGGCGGTCCCTGGCGGTCCCGGGCGGTCCCGGGCGGTCACGGGCGGTCCCGGGTGGTCCAGGGCGGTCCCGGGCGGTCCCGCGGCGGTCCTGGGCGGTCCCGGGCGGTCCCGGGCGGGCCCGGGCGGTCCTGGGGTGGTCCCGGGCGGTCCTGGGCGGTCCCGGGCGGTCCCGGGCGGTCCCGGGCGGTCCCAGTCAGTCCCGGGCGGTCCCGGGCGGTCCCGGGCGGTCCCGGGGCGGTCCCGCGCGGTCCCGGGCGGTCCCGGGCGGTCCCGGGCGGTCCCCGGCGGTCCCTGGCGGTCCCGGGCGGTCCCGGGCGGTCACGGGCGGTCCCGGGTGGTCCAGGGCGGTCCCGGGCGGTCCCGCGGCGGTCCTGGGCGGTCCCGGGCGGTCCCGGGCGGGCCCGGGCGGTCCTGGGGTGGTCCCGGGCGGTCCCGAGCGGTCCCGGGCGGTCCCGGGCGGTCCCAGGCGGTCCCAGTCGGTCCCGGGCGGTCCCGGGCCGTCCCGGGTGGTCCCGGACGGTCCCGGGCGGTCCCGGGTGGTCCGGGGCGGTCCCGGGCGGTCCCGGGCGGTCCTGGGCGGTCCCGGGCGATCCTGGGCAGTCCCGGGCGGTCCTGGGCGGTCCCGGGGCGGTCCCGGGCGGTCCCGGGCGGTCCCGGGCGGTCCCGGGCGGTCCCGGGGCGGTCCCAGGCGGTCCCGGGCGGTCCCGGGCGGTCCTGGGCGGTCCCGGGTGGTCCAAGGCGGTCCCGGGCGGTCCCGGGTGGTCCCGGCCGGTCCCGGGTGGTCCAAGGCGGTCCCGGGCGGTCCCGGGCGGTCCCGGGCGGTCCCGGGCGGTCCCGGGCGGTCTCGGGCGGTCCCGGGCGGTCCCGGGCGGTCCTGGGCGGTCCCGGGCGGTCCCGGGGCGGTCCCGGGGCGGTCCCGGGCGGTCCCGTGCGTTCCCGGGCGGTCCCGGGCAATCCCGGGCGGTCCAGGGCAATCCCTGGCGGTCCCGGGCGGTCCCGGGCGGTCCCGGGCGGTCCCGGGCGGTCCCGGGCAATCCCGAGCGGTCCCGGGCAATCCCGGGCGGTCCCAGGCGGTCCCGGGCGGTCCCGGGCGGTCTCGGGCGGTCCCGGGCGGTCCCGGGCGGTCCCGGGCGGTCCGGGGCGGTCCCGGGGCGGTCCCGGGGCGGTCCCGGGCGGTCCCGTGCGGTCCCGGCGGTCCCGGGCGGTCCCGGGCGGTCCCGGGCGGTCCCGGGCGGTCCCGGGCGGTGTCTGGCGGTCCCGGGCGGTCCCGGGCGGTCCCGGGCGGTCCCGGGCGTTCCCGGGCGGTCCCGGGCGGTCCCGGGCGGTCCCGGGCGGTGCCGGGCGGTCCCGGGCGGTCCCGGGCGGTCCCGGGTGGTCGCGGGCGCTCCCGGGCGGTCCCGGGCGGTCCCGGGCAGTCCCGGATGGTCCCGGGCCGTCCCGGGCGGTCCCGGGCGGTCCCGGGCGGTCCCGGGCGGTCCCGGGCGGTCCCGGGCGGTCCCGGGCGGTCCCGGGCAGTCCCGGGCGGTCCCGGGCCGTCCCAGGCAGTCCCGGGCGGTCCCGGGCGGTCCCGGGCGGTCCCGCGCGGTCCCGGGCGGTCCCGGGCCGTCCTGGGCGGTCCTGGGCGGTCCCGGGCGGTCCCGGGCGGTCCCGGGCGGTCCCAGTCAGTCCCGGGCGGTCCCGGGCGGTCCCGGGCGGTCCCGGAGCGGTCCCGCGCGGTCCCGGGCGGTCCCGGGCGGTCCCGGGCGGTCCCCGGCGGTCCCTGGCGGTCCCGGGCGGTCCCGGGCGGTCACGGGCGGTCCCGGGTGGTCCAGGGCGGTCCCGGGCGGTCCCGCGGCGGTCCTGGGCGGTCCCGGGCGGTCCCGGGCGGGCCCGGGCGGTCCTGGGGTGGTCCCGGGCGGTCCCGAGCGGTCCCGGGCGGTCCCGGGCGGTCCCAGGCGGTCCCAGTCGGTCCCGGGCGGTCCCGGGCCGTCCCGGGTGGTCCCGGACGGTCCCGGGCGGTCCTGGGCGGTCACGGGGCGGTCCCGGGCGGTCCCGGGCGGTCCTGGGCGGTCCCGGGCGATCCTGGGCAGTCCCGGGCGGTCCCGGGCGGTCCCGGGGCGGTCCCGGGCGGTCCCGGGCGGTCCCGGGCGGTCCCGGGCGGTCCCGGGGCGGTCCCAGGCGGTCCCGGGCGGTCCCGGTGGGTCCTGGGCGGTCCCGGGTGGTCCAAGGCGGTCCCGGGCGGTCCCGGGTGGTCCCGGCCGGTCCCGGGTGGTCCAAGGCGGTCCAGGGCGGTCCCGGGCGGTCCCGGGCGGTCCCGGGCGGTCCCGGGCGGTCTCGGGCGGTCCCGGGCGGTCCCGGGCGGTCCTGGGCGGTCCCGGGCGGTCCCGGGGCGGTCCCGGGGCGGTCCCGGGCGGTCCCGTGCGTTCCTGGGCGGTCCCAGGCGGTCCCGGGCGGTCCCTGGCGGTACCGGGCGGTCCCGGGCGGTCCCGGGCGGTCCCGGGCGGTCCCGGGCGGTCCCGGGCGGTCCCGGGCGGTCCCGGGCGGTCCCGGGCGGTCCCGGGCGGTCCCGGGCGGTCCCGGGCAATCCCGGGCGGTCCCGAGCGGTCCCGGGCGGTCCTGGGCGGTCACGCGCGGTCCCGGGCGGTCCTGGGCGGTCCCGGGCGGTCCCGGCCGGTCCCGGGTGGTCCAAGGCGGTCCCGGGCGGTCCCGGGCGGTCCCGGGCGGTCCCGGGCGGTCCCGGGCGGTCCCGGGCGGTCCCGGGTAATCCCGAGCGGTCCCGGGCAATCTCGGGCGGTCCCGGGCGGTCCCGGGCGGTCCCGGGCGGTCTCGGGCGGTCCCGGGCGGTCCCGGGCGGTCCCGGGCGGTCCTGGGCGGTCCCGGGCGGTCCCGGGGCGGTCCCGGGGCGGTCCCGGGCGGTCCCGTGCGGTCCTGGGCGGTCCCGGGCGGTCCCGGGCGGTCCCTGGCGGTACCGGGCGGTCCCTGGCGGTCCCGGGGCGGTCCCGGGCGGTCCCGGGCGGTCCCGGGCGGTCCCGGGGCGGTCCCGGGCGGTCCCGGGCGGTCCCGGGCGGTCCCGGGCGGTCCCGGGCGGTCCCGGGCAATCCCGGGCGGTCCCGAGCGGTCTCGGGCGGTCCCGGGCGGTCCCGCGCGGTCCCGGGCGGTCCCGGGCGGTCCCGGGCGGTCCCGGGCGGTCCCGGGCGGTCCCGGGCAATCCCGGGCGGTCCAGGGCAATCCCAGGCGGTCCCGGGCGGTCCGGGGCGGTCCCGGGCGGTCCCGGGTGGTCCCCGGCGGTCCCGAGCGGTCCCGGGCAATCCCGGGCGGTCCCGGGCGGTCCCGGGCGGTCCCGGGCGGTCTCGGGCGGTCCCGGGCGGTCCCGGGCGGTCCCGGGCGGTCCCGGGCGGTCCCGGGCGGTCCCGGGGCGGTCCCGGGGCGGTCCTGGGCGGTCCCGTGCGGTCCCGGGCGGTCCCGGGCGGTCCCGGGCGGTCCCGGGCGGTCCTGGGCGGTCCCGGGCGGTCCCAGGCGGTCCCGGGCGGTCCCGGGTGGTCCTGGGCGGTCCCGGGTGGTCCAAGGCGGTCCCGGGCGGTCCCGGGCGGTCCCGGGCGGTCCCGGGCGGTCCGGGGCGGTCCTGGGGCGGTACCGGGCGGTCCCGGGCGGGCCCGGGCGGTCCTGGGGTGGTCCCGGGCGGTCCTGGGCGGTCCCGGGCGGTCCCGGGCGGTCCCGGGCGGTCCCAGTCAGTCCCGGGCGGTCCCGGGCGGTCCCGGGCGGTCCCGGGGCGGTCCCGCGCGGTCCCGGGCGGTCCCGGGCGGTCCCGGGCGGTCCCCGGCGGTCCCTGGCGTTCCCGGGCGGTCCCGGGCGGTCACGGGCGGTCCCGGGTGGTCCAGGGCGGTCCCGGGCGGTCCCGCGGCGGTCCTGGGCGGTCCCGGGCGGTCCCGGGCGGGCCCGGGCGGTCCTGGGGTGGTCCCGGGCGGTCCCGAGCGGTCCCGGGCGGTCCCGGGCGGTCCCAGGCGGTCCCAGTCGGTCCCGGGCGGTCCCGGGCCGTCCCGGGTGGTCCCGGACGGTCCCGGGCGGTCCCGGGTGGTCCCGGGGCGGTCCCGGGCGGTCCCGGGCGGTCCTGGGCGGTCCCCGGCGATCCTGGGCAGTCCCGGGCGGTCCCGGGCGGTCCCGGGGCGGTCCCGGGCGGTCCTGGGCGGTCCCGGGCGGTCCCGGGCGGTCCCGGGGCGGTCCCAGGCGGTCCCGGGCGGTCCCGGGCGGTCCTGGGCGGTCCCGGGTGGTCCAAGGCGGTCCCGGGCGGTCCCGGGTGGTCCCGGCCGGTCCCGGGTGGTCCAAGGCGGTCCCGGGCGGTCCCGGGCGGTCCCGGGCGGTCCCGGGCGGTCCCGGGCGGTCTCGGGCGGTCCCGGGCGGTCCCGGGCGGTCCTGGGCGGTCCCGGGCGGTCCCGGGGCGGTCCCGGGGCGGTCCCGGGCGGTCCCGTGCGTTCCCGGGCGGTCCCGGGCAATCCCGGGCGGTCCAGGGCAATCCCTGGCGGTCCCGGGCGGTCCCGGGCGGTCCCGGGCGGTCCCGGGCGGTCCCGGGCAATCCCGAGCGGTCCCGGGCAATCCCGGGCGGTCCCAGGCGGTCCCGGGCGGTCCCGGGCGGTCTCGGGCGGTCCCGGGCGGTCCCGGGCGGTCCCGGGCGGTCCGGGGCGGTCCCGGGGCGGTCCCGGGGCGGTCCCGGGCGGTCCCGTGCGGTCCCGGCGGTCCCGGGCGGTCCCGGGCGGTCCCGGGCGGTCCCGGGCGGTCCCGGGCGGTGTCTGGCGGTCCCGGGCGGTCCCGGGCGGTCCCGGGCGGTCCCGGGCGTTCCCGGGCGGTCCCGGGCGGTCCCGGGCGGTCCCGGGCGGTGCCGGGCGGTCCCGGGCGGTCCCGGGCGGTCCCGGGTGGTCGCGGGCGCTCCCGGGCGGTCCCGGGCGGTCCCGGGCAGTCCCGGATGGTCCCGGGCCGTCCCGGGCGGTCCCGGGCGGTCCCGGGCGGTCCCGGGCGGTCCCGGGCGGTCCCGGGCGGTCCCGGGCAGTCCCGGGCGGTCCCGGGCCGTCCCAGGCAGTCCCGGGCGGTCCCGGGCGGTCCCGGGCGGTCCCGCGCGGTCCCGGGCGGTCCCGGGCCGTCCTGGGCGGTCCTGGGCGGTCCCGGGCGGTCCCGGGCGGTCCCGGGCGGTCCCAGTCAGTCCCGGGCGGTCCCGGGCGGTCCCGGGCGGTCCCGGAGCGGTCCCGCGCGGTCCCGGGCGGTCCCGGGCGGTCCCGGGCGGTCCCCGGCGGTCCCTGGCGGTCCCGGGCGGTCCCGGGCGGTCACGGGCGGTCCCGGGTGGTCCAGGGCGGTCCCGGGCGGTCCCGCGGCGGTCCTGGGCGGTCCCGGGCGGTCCCGGGCGGGCCCGGGCGGTCCTGGGGTGGTCCCGGGCGGTCCCGAGCGGTCCCGGGCGGTCCCGGGCGGTCCCAGGCGGTCCCAGTCGGTCCCGGGCGGTCCCGGGCCGTCCCGGGTGGTCCCGGACGGTCCCGGGCGGTCCTGGGCGGTCCCGGGGCGGTCCCGGGCGGTCCCGGGCGGTCCTGGGCGGTCCCGGGCGATCCTGGGCAGTCCCGGGCGGTCCCGGGCGGTCCCGGGGCGGTCCCGGGCGGTCCCGGGCGGTCCCGGGCGGTCCCGGGCGGTCCCGGGGCGGTCCCAGGCGGTCCCGGGCGGTCCCGGTGGGTCCTGGGCGGTCCCGGGTGGTCCAAGGCGGTCCCGGGCGGTCCCGGGTGGTCCCGGCCGGTCCCGGGTGGTCCAAGGCGGTCCAGGGCGGTCCCGGGCGGTCCCGGGCGGTCCCGGGCGGTCCCGGGCGGTCTCGGGCGGTCCCGGGCGGTCCCGGGCGGTCCTGGGCGGTCCCGGGCGGTCCCGGGGCGGTCCCGGGGCGGTCCCGGGCGGTCCCGTGCGTTCCTGGGCGGTCCCAGGCGGTCCCGGGCGGTCCCTGGCGGTACCGGGCGGTCCCGGGCGGTCCCGGGCGGTCCCGGGCGGTCCCGGGCGGTCCCGGGCGGTCCCGGGGCGGTCCCGGGCGGTCCCGGGCGGTCCCGGGCGGTCCCGGGCGGTCCCGGGCGGTCCCGGGCAATCCCGGGCGGTCCCGAGCGGTCCCGGGCGGTCCTGGGCGGTCACGCGCGGTCCCGGGCGGTCCTGGGCGGTCCCGGGCGGTCCCGGCCGGTCCCGGGTGGTCCAAGGCGGTCCCGGGCGGTCCCGGGCGGTCCCGGGCGGTCCCGGGCGGTCCCGGGCGGTCCCGGGCGGTCCCGGGTAATCCCGAGCGGTCCCGGGCAATCTCGGGCGGTCCCGGGCGGTCCCGGGCGGTCCCGGGCGGTCTCGGGCGGTCCCGGGCGGTCCCGGGCGGTCCCGGGCGGTCCTGGGCGGTCCCGGGCGGTCCCGGGGCGGTCCCGGGGCGGTCCCGGGCGGTCCCGTGCGGTCCTGGGCGGTCCCGGGCGGTCCCGGGCGGTCCCTGGCGGTACCGGGCGGTCCCTGGCGGTCCCGGGGCGGTCCCGGGCGGTCCCGGGCGGTCCCGGGCGGTCCCGGGGCGGTCCCGGGCGGTCCCGGGCGGTCCCGGGCGGTCCCGGGCGGTCCCGGGCGGTCCCGGGCAATCCCGGGCGGTCCCGAGCGGTCTCGGGCGGTCCCGGGCGGTCCCGCGCGGTCCCGGGCGGTCCCGGGCGGTCCCGGGCGGTCCCGGGCGGTCCCGGGCGGTCCCGGGCAATCCCGGGCGGTCCAGGGCAATCCCAGGCGGTCCCGGGCGGTCCGGGGCGGTCCCGGGCGGTCCCGGGTGGTCCCCGGCGGTCCCGAGCGGTCCCGGGCAATCCCGGGCGGTCCCGGGCGGTCCCGGGCGGTCCCGGGCGGTCTCGGGCGGTCCCGGGCGGTCCCGGGCGGTCCCGGGCGGTCCCGGGCGGTCCCGGGCGGTCCCGGGGCGGTCCCGGGGCGGTCCTGGGCGGTCCCGTGCGGTCCCGGGCGGTCCCGGGCGGTCCCGGGCGGTCCCGGGCGGTCCTGGGCGGTCCCGGGCGGTCCCAGGCGGTCCCGGGCGGTCCCGGGTGGTCCTGGGCGGTCCCGGGTGGTCCAAGGCGGTCCCGGGCGGTCCCGGGCGGTCCCGGGCGGTCCCGGGCGGTCCGGGGCGGTCCTGGGGCGGTACCGGGCGGTCCCGGGCGGTTCGGGCGGTCCCGGGCGGTCCCGGGCGGTCCTGGGCGGTCCCGGGCGGTCCCGGGCGGTCCCAGGCGGTCCCGGGCGGTCCCGGGGCGGTCCCGGGCGGTCCCGGGCGGTCCCGGGCGGTCCCGAGGAGGTCCCGGGCGGTCCCGGGCGGTCCCGGGCGGTCCCGGGCGGTCCCGGGGCGGTCCCGGGCGGTCCCGGGGCAGTCCCGGGCGGTCCCGGGCGGTCCCGGGCGGTCCTGGGCAGTCCCGGGCGGTCCCGGGCGGTCCCGGGGCGGTCACGGGCGGTCCCGGGCGGTCCCGGGCGGTCCCGGGCGGTCACGGGCGGTCCCGGGGCGGTCCGGGGCGGTCCCGGGCGGTCCCGTGCGGTCCTGGGCGGTCCCGGGCGGTCCCGGGCGGTCCCTGGCGGTACCGGGCGGTCCCGGGCGGTCCCGGGGTGGTCCCGGGCGGTCCCGGGCGGTCCCGGGCGGTCCCGGGGCGGTCCCGGGCGGTCCCGGGCAATCCCGGGCGGTCCAGGGCAATCCCAGACAGTCCCGGGCGGTCCCGGGCGGTCCCGGGCGGTCCGGGGCGGTCTCGGGCGGTCCCGAGCGGTCCCGGGCAATCCCGGGCGGTCCCGGGCGGTCCCGGGCGGTCCCGGGCGGTCTCGGGCGGTCCCGGGCGGTCCCGGGCGGTCCCGGGCGGTCCCGCGCGGTCCCGGTCGGTCCCGGGGCGGTCCCGGGGCGGTCCTGGGCGGTCCCGTGCGGTCCCGGGCGGTCCCGGGCGGTCCAAGGCGGTCCCGGGCGGTCCTGGGCGGTCCCGGGCGGTCCCGGGCGGTCCCGAGGAGGTCCCGGGCGGTCCAGGGCGGTCCCGGGTGGTCCAAGGCGGTCCCGGGCGGTCCCGGGCGGTCCCGGGCGGTCCCGGGCGGTCCGGGGCGGTCCTGGGGCGGTCCCGGGCGGTCCCGGGCGGTTCGGGCGGTCCCGGGCGGTCCCGGGCGGTCCTGGGCGGTCCCGGGCGGTCCCGGGTGGTCCCAGGCGGTCCCGGGCGGTCCCGGGGCGGTCCTGGGCGGTCCCGGGCGGTCCCGGGCAATCCCGGGCGGTCCCGGGCGGTCCCGGGCGGTCCCGGGCGGTCCGGGCGGTCCTGGGGCGGTCCCGGGCGGTCCCGGGCGGTCCTGGGCGGTCCCGGGCGGTCCCGGGGCGGTCCCGGGGCGGTCCTGGGCGGTCCCGTGCGGTCCCGGGCGGTCCCGGGCGGTCCCGGGCGGCCTCGGGCAATCCCGGGCGGTCCCGGGCGGTCCCGGGCGGTCCCGGGGCGGTCCCGGGCGGTCCCGGGCGGTCCCGGGCGGTCCCCGAGGAGGTCCCGGGCGGTCCCGGGCGGTCCCGGGCGGTCCCGGGCGGTCCCGGGCGGTCCCGGGGCGGTCCCGGGCGGTCCCGGGGCAGTCCCGGGCGGTCCCGGGCGGTCCCGGGCGGTCCCGGGCAGTCCCGGGCGGTCCCGGGCGGTCCCGGGGCGGTCCCGGGGCGGTCACGGGCGGTGCCGGGCGGTCCCGGGCGGTCCCGGGCGGTCACGGGCGGTCCCGGGGCGGTCTGGGGCGGTCCCGGGCGGTCCCGTGCGGTCCTGGGCAGTCCCGGGCGGTCCCGGGCGGTCCCTGGCGGTACCGGGCGGTCCCGGGCGGTCCCGGGGCGGTCCCGGGCGGTCCCGGGCGGTCCCGGGCGGTCCCGGGGCGGTCCCGGGCGGTCCCGGGCAATCCCGGGCGGTCCAGGGCAATCCCAGACAGTCCCGGGCGGTCCCGG
Source organism: Petromyzon marinus (assembly GCF_048934315.1). Taxonomy (NCBI): domain Eukaryota; kingdom Metazoa; phylum Chordata; class Hyperoartia; order Petromyzontiformes; family Petromyzontidae; genus Petromyzon; species Petromyzon marinus. The sequence continues at coordinate 39,062 of NW_027423373.1, forward strand.
GCGGTCCCGGGCGGTCCGGGGTGGTCCCGGGCGGTCCCGAGCGGTCCCGGGCAATCCCGGGCGGTCCCGGGCGGTCCCGGGAGGTCCCGGGCGGTCTCGGGCGGTCCCGGGCGGTCCCGGGCGGTCCCGGGCGGTCCCGCGCGGTCCCGGTCGGTCCCGGGGCGGTCCCGGGGCGGTCCTGGGCGGTCCCGTGCGGTCCCGGGCGGTCCCGGGCGGTCCAAGGCGGTCCCGGGCGGTCCTGGGCGGTCCCGGGCGGTCCCGGGCGGTCCCGGGCGGTTCCGGGCGGTCCCGGGCGGTTCCGGGCGGTCCCGGGCGGTCCCGGGCGGTCCGGGCGGTCCTGGGGCGGTCCCGGGCGGTCCCGGGCAGTCCTGGGCGGTCCCGGGCGGTCCCGGGGCGGTCCCGGGGCGGTCCTGGGCGGTCCCGTGCGGTCCCGGGCGGTCCCGGGCGGTCCCGGGCGGTCCCGGGCGGTCCTGGGCGGTCCCGGGCGGTCCCAGGCGGTCCCGGGCGGTCCCGGGCGGTCCTGGGCGGTCCCGGGTGGTCCAAGGCGGTCCCGGGCGGTCCCGGGCGGTCCCGGGCGGTCCGGGCGGTCCGGGGCGGTCCTGGGCGGTCCCGGGCGGTCCCGGGCGGTTCGGGCGGTCCCGGGCGGTCCCGGGCGGTCCTGGGCGGTCCCGGGCGGTCCCGGGCGGTCCCAGGCGGTCCCGGGCGGTCCCGGGGCGGTCCCGGGCGGTCCCGGGCGGTCCCGGGCGGTCCCGAGGAGGTCCCGGGCGGTCCCGGGCGGTCCCGGGCGGTCCCGGGCGGTCCCGGGCGGTCCCGGGGCGGTCCCGGGCGGCCCCGGGGCAGTCCCGGGCGGTCCCGGGCGGTCCCGGGCGGTCCCGGGCAGTCCCGGGCGGTCCCGGGCGGTCCCGGGGCGGTACCGGGGCGGTCACGGGCGGTCCCGGGCGGTCCCGGGCGGTCCCGGGCGGTCACGGGCGGTCCCGGGGCGGTCCGGGGCGGTCCCGGGCGGTCCCGTGCGGTCCTGGGCGGTCCCGGGCGGTCCCGGGCGGTCCCTGGCGGTACCGGGCGGTCCCGGGCGGTCCCGGGGCGGTCCCGGGCGGTCCCGGGCGGTCCCGGGGCGGTCCCGGGCGGTCCCGGGCGGTCCCGGGCGGTCCCGGGCGGTCCCGGGCGGTCCCGGGCAATCCCGGGCGGTCCCGAGCGGTCCCGGGCGGTCCCGGGCGGTCCCGCGCGGTCCCGGGCGGTCCCGGGCGGTCCCGGGCGGTCCCGGGCGGTCCCGGGCGGTCCCGGGCAATCCTGGGCGGTCCAGGGCAATCCCAGACAGTCCCGGGCGGTCCCGGGCGGTCCCGGGCGGTCCGGGGTGGTCCCGGGCGGTCCCGAGCGGTCCCGGGCAATCCCGGGCGGTCCCGGGCGGTCCCGGGCGGTCCCGGGCGGTCTCGGGCGGTCCCGGGCGGTCCCGGGCGGTCCCGGGCGGTCCCGCGCGGTCCCGGTCAGTCCCGGGGCGGTCCCGGGGCGGTCCTGGGCGGTCCCGTGCAGTCCGGGCGGTCCCGGGCGGTCCAAGGCGGTCCTGGGCGGTCCTGGGCGGTCCCGGGCGGTCCCGGGCGGTCCCGGGCGGTCCCGGGCGGTCCCGGGCGGTCCGGGCGGTCCTGGGGCGGTCCCGGGCGGTCCCGGGCGGTTCGGGCGGGTCCCGGGCGGTCCCGGGCGGTCCTGGGCGGTCCCGGGCGGTCCCGGGTGGTCCCAGGCAGTCCCGGGCGGTCCCGGGGCGGTCCCGGGCGGTCCCGGGTGGTCCCTGGCGGTCCCGAGGAGGTCCCGGGCGGTCCCTGGCGGTCCCGGGCAGTCCCGGGCGGTCCCGGGCGGTCCCGGGCAGTCCCGGGGCGGTCCCGGGCGGTCCCGGGGCAGTCCCGGGCGGTCCCGGGCGGTCCCGGGCGGTCCGGGCCGGTCCCGGGTGGTCCCGGGCGGTCCCGGGGCGGTCCCGGGGTGGTCACGGGCGGTCCCGGGCGGTCCCGGGCGGTCCCGGGCGGTCACGGGCGGTCCCGGGCGGTCCCGCGGAGGTCCCAGGCGGTCCCGGGCGGTCCCGGGCGGTCCCGGGCGGTCCTGGGGCGGTCCCGGGCGGTCCGGGGCGGTTCCGGGCGGTCCCGGGCGGTCCCGGGCGGTCCCGGGTGGTCCCGGGCCGTCCCAGGCGGTCCCGCCAGTCCCAGGCAGTCACGGGCGGTCCCTGGCGGTACCGGGCGGTCCCAGGCGGTCCCAGGGCGGTCCTGGGCGGTCCCGGGTGGTCCCGGGCGGTCCCGGGCGGTCCCGGGGCGGTCCCGGGCGGTCCCTGGCGGTCCCGGGCGGTCCCGGGCGGTCCCGGGCGGTCCCGGGTGGTCCAAGGCGGTCCCGGGCGGTCCCGGGCGGTCCCGGGCGGTCCCGTGCGGTCCCGGGCGGTCCCGGGCGGTCCCGGGCGGTCTCGGGCAATCCCGGGCGGTCCCGGGCGGTCCCGGGCGGTCCCGGGGCGGTCCCGGGCGGTCCCGGGCGGTCCCGGGCGGTCCCGAGGAGGTCCCGGGTGGTCCCGGGCGGTCCCGGGCGGTCCCGGGCGGTCACGGGCGGTCCCGGGCGGTCCCGCGGAGGTCCCAGGCGGTCCCGGGCGGTCCCGGGCGGTCCCGGGCGGTCCTGGGGCGGTCCCGGGCGGTCCCGGGGCGGTTCCGGGCGGTCCCGGGCGGTCCCGGGCGGTCCCGGGCGGTCCCGGGCCGTCCCAGGCGGTCCCGCCAGTCCCAGGCGGTCACGGGCGGTCCCTGGCGGTACCGGGCGGTCCCAGGCGGTCCCAGGGCGGTCCTGGGCGGTCCCGGGTGGTCCCGGGCGGTCCCGGGCGGTCCCGGGGCGGTCCCGGGCGGTCCCTGGCGGTCCCGGGTGGTCCCGGGCGGTCCCGGGCGGTCCCGGGTGGTCCAAGGCGGTCCCGGGCGGTCCCGGGCGGTCCCGGGCGGTCACGTGCGGTCCCGGGCGGTCCCTGGCGGTCCCGGGCGGTCTCGGGCAATCCCGGGCGGTCCCGGGCGGTCCCGGGCGGTCCCGGGGCGGTCCCGGGCGGTCCCGGGCGGTCCCGGGCGGTCCCGAGGAGGTCCCGGGCGGTCCCGGGCGGTCCCGGGCGGTCCCGGGCGGTCCCGGGCGGTCCCGGGGCGGTCCCGGGCGGTCCCGGGGCAGTCCCGGGCGGTCCCGGGCGGTCCCGGGCGGTCCCGGGCAGTCCAGGGCGGTCCCGGGCGGTCCCGCGGTGGTCCCGGGGCGGTCACGGGCGGTCCCGGGCGGTCCCGGGCGGTCCCGGGCGGTCACGGGCGGTCCCGGGGCGGTCCGGGGCGGTCCCGGGCGGTCCCGTGCGGTCCTGGGCGGTCCCGGGCGGTCCCGGGCGGTCCCTGGCGGTACCGGGCGGTCCCGGGCGGTCCCGGGGCGGTCCCGGGCGGTCCCGGGCGGTCCCGGGCGGTCCCGGGGCGGTCCCGGGCGGTCCCGGGCAATCCCGGGCGGTCCAGGGCAATCCCAGACAGTCCCGGGCGGTCCCGGGCGGTCCCGGGCGGTCCGGGGTGGTCCCGGGCGGTCCCGAGCGGTCCCGGGCAATCCCGGGCGGTCCCGGGCGGTCCCGGGAGGTCCCGGGCGGTCTCGGGCGGTCCCGGGCGTCCCGGGCGGTCCCGGGCGGTCCCGCGCGGTCCCGGTCGGTCCCGGGGCGGTCCCGGGGCGGTCCTGGGCGGTCCCGTGCGGTCCCGGGCGGTCCCGGGTGGTCCAAGGCGGTCCCGGGCGGTCCTGGGCGGTCCCGGGCGGTCCCGGGCGGTCCCGGGCGGTCCCGGGCGGTCCCGGGCGGTCCCGGGCGGTCCCGGGCGGTCCGGGCGGTCCTGGGGCGGTCCCGGGCGGTCCCGGGCGGTCCTGGGCGGTCCCGGGCGGACCCGGGGCGGTCCCGGGGCGGTCCTGGGCGGTCCCGTGCGGTCCCGGGCGGTCCCGGGCGGTCCCGGGCGGTCCCGGGCGGTCCTGGGCGGTCCCGGGCGGTCCCAGGCGGTCCCGGGCGGTCCCGGGCGGTCCTGGGCGGTCCCGGGTGGTCCAAGGCGGTCCCGGGCGGTCCCGGGCGGTCCCGGGCGGTCCCGGGCGGTCCGGGGCGGTCCTGGGGCGGTCACGGGCGGTCCCGGGCGGTTCGGGCGGTCCCGGGCGGTCCGGGCGGTCCTGGGCGGTCCCGGGCGGTCCCGGGCGGTCCCAGGCAGTCCCGGGCGGTCCCGGGGCGGTCCCGGGCGGTCCCGGGCGGTCCCGGGCGGTCCCGAGGAGGTCCCGGGCGGTCCCGGGCGGTCCCGGGCGGTCCCGGGCGGTCCCGGGCGGTCCCGGGGCGGTCCCGGGCGGTCCCGGGGCAGTCCCGGGCGGTCCCGGGCGGTCCCGGGCGGTCCCGGGCAGTCCCGGGCGGTCCCGGGCGGTCCCGGGGCGGTCCCGGGGCGGTCACGGGCGGTCCCGGGCGGTCCCGGGCGGTCCCGGGCGGTCACGGGCGGTCCCGGGGCGGTCCGGGGCGGTCCCGGGCGGTCCCGTGCGGTCCTGGGCGGTCGGGCCGGGCGGTCCCGGGCGGTCCCTGGCGGTACCGGGCGGTCCCGGGCGGTCCCGGGGCGGTCCCGGGCGGTCCCGGGCGGTCCCGGGCGGTCCCGGGCGGTCCCGGGCGGTCCCGGGCGGTCCCGGGCGGTCCCGGGCAATCCCGGGCAATCCCGGGCGGTCCCGAGCGGTCCCGGGCGGTCCCGGGCGGTCCCGCGCGGTCCCGGGCGGTCCCGGGCGGTCCCGGGTGGTCCCGGGCGGTCCCGGGCGGTCCCGGGCAATCCCGGCGGTCCAGGGCAATCCCAGACAGTCCAGGGCGGTCCCGGGCGGTCCCGGG
>NW_027423373.1:44010-94863 GCF_048934315.1 Petromyzon marinus
GGTCCCGGGCGGTCCTGGGCGGTCCCGGGCGGTTCCCGGGCGGTCCGGGGCGGTCCCAGGCGGTCCGGGGCAGTCCGGGCGGTCCGGGCGGTCCCGGGCCGTCCGGGGCGGTCCCGGGTGGTCCGGGGCAGTCCCGGGCGATCCCGGGGCGGTCCCGGGCTGTCCGGGTGTGGTCCTGGGCGGTCCGGGTGCGGTCCCGGGCGGTCCGGGGCGGTCCCGGGCGGTCCCGGGCGGTCCCGGCGGGTCCCGGGTGGTCCCGTGCGGTCTCGGGCGGTCCCGGCGGTCCCGCGGTCCAGGGCGGTCCCGGGCGGTCCAAGGCGGTCCCCGGCGGTCCCGGGCGGTCCGGGGCGGTGCCGGGCGGTCCCGGGCGGTCCCGGGCGGTCCCGGGCGGTCCCGGGCGGTCCCGGGCAGTCCCGGGCCGTCCCGGGCGGTCCGGGGCGGTCCCGGGCGGTCCGGGGCGGTCCCGGGCGGTCCGGGGCGGTCCCGGGCGGTCCCGGGCGGTCCCGAACGGTCCTGGGCGGTCCCGGGCGGTCCCGGGCGGTCCGGGGCGGTCCCGGGCGGTCCGGGCAGTCGCGGGCGGTCCGGGGCGGTCCCGGGCGGTCCGGGGCGGTCCCGGGCGGTCCGGTGCAGTCCCGGGCGGTCCGGGCGGTCCCGGGCGGTCCGGGGCGGTCCCGGGCGGTCCCGGGCGGTCCCGGGCAGTCCCGGGCGGTCCCGGGTGGTCCCGGGCGGTCCGGGGCGGTCCCGGGCGGTCCCGGGCACTCCCGGGCGGTCCGGGGCGGTCCTGGGCGGTCCCGGGCGTACCCGGGCGGTCTCGGGCGGTCCAGGGCGGTCCCGGGCGGTCCCGGGCGGTCCCGGGCGGTCCCGGGCGGTCCCGGGCGTTCCAGGGGCGGTCCAGGGCGGTCCCGGGCGGTCCTGGGCGGTCCCGGGCGGTCCGAGGCGGTCCCGGGCGGTCCGGGGCGGTCCCGGGTGGTCCCGGGCGGTCCCGGGTGTTCTAGGGCGGTCCCGGGCGGTCCGGGGCGGTCCTGGGCGGTCCCGGGCGGTCCCGGGCGGTCCCGGGCGGTCGGGGCGGTCCCGGGCGGTCCGGGTGTGGTCCTGGGCGGTCCGGGTGCGGTCCCGGGCCGTCCGGGGCGGTCCCGGGCGGGCCCGGGCGGTCCCGGGCGGTCCCGGGCGGTCCCGGCGGTCCAGGGCGGTCCCGGGCGGTCCAAGGCGGTCCTGGGCGGTCCCGGGCGGTCCCGGGCGGTCCGGGGCGGTCCCGGGCGGTCCCGGGCGGTCCCGGGCGGTCCCGGGCGGTCCGGGGCGGTCCCGGGCAGTCCTGGGCGGTCCCGGGCGGTCGGGGGCGGTCCCGGGCTGTCCGGGTGTGGTCCTGGGCGGTCCGGGTGCGGTCCCGGGCGGTCCGGGGCGGTCCCGGGCGGTCCCGGGCGGTCCCGGACGGTCCCGGGTGGTCCCGGGCGGTCTCGGGCGGTCCCGGGCGGTCCCGGCGGTCCAGGGCGGTCCCGGGCGGTCCAAGGCGGTCCCGGGCGGTCCCGGGTGGGCCGGGGCGGTCCCGGGCGGTCCCGGGCGGTCCCGGGCGGTCCCGGCGGTCCTGGCGGTCCCGGGCGGTCCCGGGCAGTCCGGGGCGGTCCCGGGCGGTCCGGGCATTCCCGGGCGGTCCGGGGCGGTCCCGGGCGGTCCGGGGCGGTCCCGGGCGGTCCGGTGCAGTCCCGGGCGGTCCGGGGCGGGTCCCGGGCGGTCCGGGGCGGTCCCGGCCGGTCCCGGGGCGGTCCCGGGCGGTCCCGGGCGGTCCCGGGTGGTCCCGGGCGGTCCAGGGCGGTCCGGGCGGTCCCGGGCGCTCCCGGGCGGTCCCGGGCGGTCCCGGGCGTTCCAGGGCGGTCCCGGGCGGTCCAGGGCAGTCCTGGGCGGTCCTGGGCGGTCCCGGGCGGTCCGAGGCGGTCCCGGGCGGTCCGGGGCGGTCCCGGGCGGTCTCGGGCGGTCCCGGGCGTTCTAGGGCGGTCCCGGCGGTCCGGGGTGGTCCCGGGCGGTCCCGGGCGGTCCCGGGCGGTCCGGGGCGGTCCCGGGCGGTCCGCGGCGGTCCCGGGCGGTCCGGGGCAGTCCCGGGCGGTCCGGGGCGGTCCCGGGCTGTCCGGGTGTGGTCCTGGGCGGTCCGGGTGCGGTCCCGGGCGGTCCGGGGCGGTCCCGGGCGGTCCCGGGCGGTCCCGGGCGGTCCCGGGTGGTCCCGGGCGGTCTCGGGCGGTCCCGGGTGGTCCCGGCGGTCCAGGGCGGTCCCGGGCGGTCCAAGGCGGTCCCGGGCGGTCCCGGGCGGTCCCGGGCGTTCCGGGGCGGTCCTGGGCGGTCCGGGGCAGTCCCGGGCGGTCCGAGCGGTCCCGGGCGGTCCGGGGCGGTCCCGGGCGGTCCGGGGCAGTCCCGGGCGGTCCGGGGCGGTCCCGGGCTGTCCGGGTGTGGTCCTGGGCGGTCCGGGTGCGGTCCCGGGCGGTCCGGGGCGGTCCCGGGCGGTCGCGGGCGGTCCCGGGCGGTCCCGGGTGGTCCTGGGCGGTCTCGGGCGGTCCCGGGCGGTCCCGGCGGTCCAGGGCGGTCCCGGGCGGTCCGGGGCGGTCCCGGGCAGTCCTGGGCGGTCCCGAGCGGTCGGGGCGGTCCCGGGCTGTCCGGGTGTGGTCCTGGGCGGTCCGGGTGCGGTCCCGGGCGGTACGGGGTGGTCCCGGGCGGTCCCGGGCGGTCCCGGGCGGTCCCGGGTGGTCCCGGCGGTCTCGGGCGGTCCCGGGCGGTCCCGGCGGTCCAGGGCGGTCCCGGGCGGTCCAATGCGGTCCCGGGCGGTCCTGGGCGGGCCGGGGGCGGTCCCGGGCGGTCCCGGGCGGTCCCGGGCGGTCCCGGCGGTCCTGGGCGGTCTCGGGCGGTCCCGGGCAGTCCGGGGCGGTCCCGGGCGGTCCGGGGCATTCCCGGGCGGTCCGGGGCGGTCCCGGGCGGTCCGGGGCGGTCTCGGGCGGTCCGGTGCAGTCCCGGGCGGTCCGGGGCGGTCCCGGGCGGTCCGGGGCGGTCCCGGCCGGTCCGGGCGGTCCCGGGCGGTCCCGGGCGGTCCCGGGTGGTCCCGGGCGGTCCAGGGCGGTCCGGGCGGTCCCGGGCGCTCCCGGGCGGTCCCGGGCGGTCCCGGGCGTTCCAGGGCGGTCCCGGGCGGTCCAGGGCAGTCCCGGGCGGTCCTGGGCGGTCCCGGGCGGTCCGAGGCGGTCCCGGGCGGTCCGGGGCGGTCCCGGGCGGTCGCGGGCGGTCCCGGGCGTTCTAGGGCGGTCCCGGGCGGTCCGGGGTGGTCCCGGGCGGTCCCGGGCGGTCCCGGGCGGTCCGGGGCGGTCCCGGGCGGTCCGCGGCGGTCCCGGGCGGTCCGGGGCAGTCCCGGGCGGTCCGGGGCGGTCCCGGGCTGTCCGGGTGTGGTCCTGGGCGGTCCGGGTGCGGTCCCGGGCGGTCCGGGGTGGTCCCGGGCGGTCCCGGGCGGTCCCGGGCGGTCCCGGGTGGTCCCGGGCGGTCTCGGGCGGTCCCGGGTGGTCCCGGCGGTCCAGGGCGGTCCCGGGCGGTCCAAGGCGGTCCCGGGGCGGTCCCGGGCGGTCCCGGGCGTTCCGGGGCGGTCCTGGGCGGTCCGGGCAGTCCCGGGCGGTCCGAGCGGTCCCGGGCGGTCCGGGGCGGTCCCGGGCGGTCCGGGGCAGTCCCGGGCGGTCCGGGGCGGTCCCGGGCTGTCCGGGTGTGGTCCTGGGCGGTCCGGGTGCGGTCCCGGGCGGTCCGGGGCGGTCCCGGGCGGTCGCGGGCGGTCCCGGGCGGTCCCGGGTGGTCCTGGGCGGTCTCGGGCGGTCCCGGGCGGTCCCGGCGGTCCAGGGCGGTCCCGGGCGGTCCAAGGCGGTCCCGGGCGGTCCCGGGCGGTCCGGGGCGGTCCCGGGCGGTCCGGGGCGGTCCCGGGCGGTCCGGTGCAGTCCCGGGCGGTCCGGGGCGGTCCCGGGCGGTCCGGGGCGGTCCCGGGCGGTCCCGGCCGGTCCCGGGCGGTCCCGGGCGGTCCCGGGTGGTTCCGGGCGGTCCGGGGCGGTCCCGGGCGGTCCCGGGCGCTCCCGGGCGGTCCCGGGCGGTCCCGGGCGGTCCCGGGCAGTCCTGGGCGGTCCCGGGCGGTCGGGGCGGTCCCGGGCTGTCCGGGTGTGGTCCTGGGCGGTCCGGGTGCGGTCCCGGGCGGTCCGGGGCGGTCCCGGGCGGTCCCGGGCGGTCCCGGACGGTCCCGGGTGGTCCCGGGCGGTCTCGGGCGGTCCCGGGCGGTCCCGGCGGTCCAGGGCGGTCCCGGGCGGTCCAAGGCGGTCCCGGGCGGTCCCGGGTGGGCCGGGCGGTCCCGGGCGGTCCCGGGCGGTCCCGGGCGGTCCCGGCGGTCCTGGGCGGTCCCGGGCGGTCCCGGGCAGTCCGGGGCGGTCCCGGGCGGTCCGGGCATTCCCGGGCGGTCCGGGGCGGTCCCGGGCGGTCCGGGCGGTCCCGGGCGGTCCGGTGCAGTCCCGGGCGGTCCGGGGCGGTCCCGGGCGTCCGGGGCGGTCCCGGGCGGTCCCGGGCGGTCCCGGGCGGTCCCGGGCGGTCCCGGGTGGTCCCGGGCGGTCCAGGGCAGTCCGGGCGGTCCCGGGCGCTCCCGGGCGGTCCCGGGCGGTCCCGGGCGTTCCAGGGCGGTCCCGGGCGGTCCAGGGCAGTCCTGGGCGGTCCTGGGCGGTCCCGGGCGGTCCGAGGCGGTCCCGGGCGGTCCGGGGCGGTCCCGGGCGGTCTCGGGCGGTCCCGGGCGTTCTAGGGCGGTCCCGGGCGGTCCGGGGTGGTCCCGGGCGGTCCCGGGCGGTCCCGGGCGGTCCCGGACGGTCCCGGGTGGTCCCGGGCGGTCTCGGGCGGTCCCGGGCGGTCCCGGCGGTCCAGGGCGGTCCCGGGCGGTCCAAGGCGGTCCCGGGCGGTCCCGGGTGGGCCGGGGCGGTCCCGGGCGGTCCCGGGCGGTCCCGGGCGGTCCCGGCGGTCCTGGGCGGTCCCGGGCGGTCCCGGGCAGTCCGGGGCGGTCCCGGGCGGTCCGGGCATTCCCGGGCGGTCCGGGGCGGTCCCGGGCGGTCCGGGGCGGTCCCGGGCGGTCCGGTGCAGTCCCGGGCGGTCCGGGGCGGTCCCTGGCGGTCCGGGGCGGTCCCGGGCGGTCCCGGGCGGTCCGGGGCGGGCCCCGGGCGGTCCCGGGTGGTCCCGGGCGGTCCAGGGGCGGTCCGGGCGGTCCCGGGCGCTCCCGGGCGGTCCCGGGCGGTCCCGGGCGTTCCAGGGCGGTCCCGGGCGGTCCAGGGCAGTCCTGGGCGGTCCTGGGCGGTCCCGGGCGGTCCGAGGCGGTCCCGGGCGGTCCGGGGCGGTCCCGGGCGGTCTCGGGCGGTCCCGGGCGTTCTAGGGCGGTCCCGGGCGGTCCGGGGTGGTCCCGGGCGGTCCCGGGCGGTCCCGGGCGGTCCGGGGCGGTCCCGGGCGGTCCGCGGCGGTCCCGGGCGGTCCGGGGCAGTCCCGGGCGGTCCGGGGCGGTCCCGGGCTGTCCGGGTGTGGTCCTGGGCGGTCCGGGTGCGGTCCCGGGCGGTCCGGGGCGGTCCCGGGCGGTCTCGGGCGGTCCCGGGCGGTCCCGGGTGGTCCCGGGCGGTCTCGGGCGGTCCCGGGTGGTCCCGGCGGTCCAGGGCGGTCCCGGGCGGTCCAAGGCGGTCCCGGGCGGTCCCGGGCGGTCCCGGGCGTTCCGGGGCGGTCCTGGGCGGTCCGGGGCAGTCCCGGGCGGTCCGAGCGGTCCCGGGCGGTCCGGGGCGGTCCCGGGCGGTCCGGGGCAGTCCCGGGCGGTCCGGGGCGGTCCCGGGCTGTCCGGGTGTGGTCCTGGGCGGTCCGGGTGCGGTCCCGGGCGGTCCGGGGCGGTCCCGGGCGGTCGCGGGCGGTCCCGGGCGGTCCCGGGTGGTCCTGGGCGGTCTCGGGCGGTCCCGGGCGGTCCCGGGTGGTCCTGGGCGGTCTCGGGCAGTCCCGGGCGGTCCCGGCGGTCCAGGGCGGTCCCGGGCGGTCCAGGGCGGTCCGGGCGGTCCCGGGCGCTCCCGGGCGGTCCCGGGCGGTCCCGGGCGTTCCAGGGCGGTCCCGGGCGGTCCAGGGCAGTCCTGGGCGGTCCTGGGCGGTCCCGGGCGGTCCGAGGCGGTCCCGGGCGGTCCGGGGCGGTCCCGGGCGGTCTCGGGCGGTCCCGGGCGTTCTAGGGCGGTCCCGGGCGGTCCGGGGTGGTCCCGGGCGGTCCCGGGCGGTCCCGGGCGGTCCGGGGCGGTCCCGGGCGGTCCGCGGCGGTCCCGGGCGGTCCGGGGCAGTCCCGGGCGGTCCGGGGCGGTCCCGGGCTGTCCGGGTGTGGTCCTGGGCGGTCCGGGTGCGGTCCCGGGCGGTCCGGGGCGGTCCCGGGCGGTCTCGGGCGGTCCCGGGCGGTCCCGGGTGGTCCCGGGCGGTCTCGGGCGGTCCCGGGTGGTCCCGGCGGTCCAGGGCGGTCCCGGGCGGTCCAAGGTGGTCCCGGGCGGTCCCGGGCGGTCCCGGGCGTTCCGGGGCGGTCCTGGGCGGTCCGGGGCAGTCCCGGGCGGTCCGAGCGGTCCCGGGCGGTCCGGGGCGGTCCCGGGCGGTCCGGGGCAGTCCGGGCGGTCCGGGGCGGTCCCGGGCTGTCCGGGTGTGGTCCTGGGCGGTCCGGGTGCGGTCCCGGGCGGTCCGGGGCGGTCCCGGGCGGTCGCGGGCGGTCCCGGGCGGTCCCGGGTGGTCCTGGGCGGTCTCGGGCGGTCCCGGGCGGTCCGGCGGTCCAGGGCGGTCCCGGGCGGTCCGGGGCGGTCCCGGGCAGTCCTGGGCGGTCCCGGGCGGTCGGGGCGGTCCCGGGCTGTCCGGGTGTGGTCCTGGGCGGTCCGGGTGCGGTCCCGGGCGGTCCGGGGTGGTCCCGGGCGGTCCCGGGCGGTCCCGGGCGGTCCCGGGTGGTCCCGGGCGGTCTCGGGCGGTCCCGGGCGGTCCCGGCGGTCCAGGGCGGTCCCGGGCGGTCCAAGGCGGTCCCGGGCGGTCCCGGGCGGGCCGGGGCGGTCCCGGGCGGTCCCGGGCGGTCCCGGGCGGTTCCCGGCGGTCCTGGGCGGTCCCGGGCGGTCCCGGGCAGTCCGGGGCGGTCCCGGGCGGTCCGGGGCATTCCCGGGCGGTCCGGGGCGGTCCCGGGCGGTCCGGGGCGGTCTCGGGCGGTCCGGTGCAGTCCCGGGCGGTCCGGGGCGGTCCCGGGCGGTCCGGGGCGGTCCCGGCCGGTCCCGGGCGGTCCCGGGCGGTCCCGGGCGGTCCCGGGTGGTCCCGGGCGGTCCAGGGCGGTCCGGGCGGTCCCGGGCGCTCCCGGGCGGTCCCGGGCGGTCCCGGGCGTTCCAGGGCGGTCCCGGGCGGTCCAGGGCAGTCCCGGGCGGTCCTGGGCGGTCCCGGGCGGTCCGAGGCGGTCCCGGGCGGTCCGGGGCGGTCCCGGGCGGTCTCGGGCGGTCCCGGGCGTTCTAGGGCGGTCCGGGCGGTCCCGGGGTGGTCCCGGGCGGTCCCGGGCGGGCCGGGGCGGGTCCCGGGCGGTCCCGGGCGGTCCCGGGCGGTCCCGGGCTGTCCGGGTGTGGTCCTGGGCGGTCCGGGTGCGGTCCCGGGCGGTCCGGGGCGGTCCCGGGCGGTCGCGGGCGGTCCCGGGCGGTCCCGGGTGGTCCTGGGCGGTCTCGGGCGGTCCCGGGCGGTCCCGGCGGTCCAGGGCGGTCCCGGGCGGTCCGGGGCGGTCCCGGGCAGTCCTGGGCGGTCCCGAGCGGTCGGGGCGGTCCCGGGCTGTCCGGGTGTGGTCCTGGGCGGTCCGGGTGCGGTCCCGGGCGGTCCGGGGTGGTCCCGGGCGGTCCCGGGCGGTCCCGGGCGGTCCCGGGTGGTCCCGGGCGGTCTCGGGCGGTCCCGGGCGGTCCCGGCGGTCCAGGGCGGTCCCGGGCGGTCCAAGGCGGTCCCGGGCGGTCCCGGGCGGGCCGGGGCGGTCCCGGGCGGTCCCGGGCGGTCCCGGGCGGTCCCGGCGGTCCTGGGCGGTCTCGGGCGGTCCCGGGCAGTCCGGGGCGGTCCCGGGCGGTCCGGGGCATTCACGGGCGGTCCGGGGCGGTCCCGGGCGGTCCGGGGCGGTCTCGGGCGGTCCGGTGCAGTCCCGGGCGGTCCGGGGCGGTCCCGGGCGGTCCGGGGCGGTCCCGGCCGGTCCCGGGCGGTCCCGGGCGGTCCCGGGCGGTCCCGGGTGGTCCCGGGCGGTCCAGGGCGGTCCGGGCGGTCCCGGGCGCTCCCGGGCGGTCCCCGGGCGGTCCCGGGCGTTCCAGGGCGGTCCCGGGCGGTCCAGGGCAGTCCCGGGCGGTCCTGGGCGGTCCCGGGCGGTCCGAGGCGGTCCCGGGCGGTCCGGGGCGGTCCCGGGCGGTCGCGGGCGGTCCCGGGCGTTCTAGGGCGGTCCCGGGCGGTCCGGGGTGGTCCCGGGCGGTCCCGGGCGGTCCCGGCGGTCCGGGGCGGTCCCGGGCGGTCCGCGGCGGTCCCGGGCGGTCCGGGGCAGTCCCGGGCGGTCCGGGGCGGTCCCGGGCTGTCCGGGTGTGGTCCTGGGCGGTCCGGGTGCGGTCCCGGGCGGTCCGGGGTGGTCCCGGGCGGTCCCGGGCGGTCCCGGGCGGTCCCGGGTGGTCCCGGGCGGTCTCGGGCGGTCCCGGGTGGTCCCGGCGGTCCAGGGCGGTCCCGGGCGGTCCAAGGCGGTCCCGGGCGGTCCCGGGCGGTCCCGGGCGTTCCGGGGCGGTCCTGGGCGGTCCGGGGCAGTCCCGGGCGGTCCGAGCGGTCCCGGGCGGTCCGGGGCGGTCCCGGGCGCGGTCCGGGGCAGTCCCGGGCGGTCCGGGGCGGTCCCGGGCTGTCCGGGTGTGGTCCTGGGCGGTCCGGGTGCGGTCCCGGGCGGTCCGGGGCGGTCCCGGGCGGTCGCGGGCGGTCCCGGGCGGTCCCGGGTGGTCCTGGGCGGTCTCGGGCGGTCCCGGGCGGTCCCGGCGGTCCAGGGCGGTCCCGGGCGGTCCAAGGCGGTCCCGGGCGGTCCCGGGCGGTCCGGGGCGGTCCCGGGCGGTCCGGGGCGGTCCCGGGCGGTCCGGTGCAGTCCCGGGCGGTCCGGGGCGGTCCCGGGCGGTCCGGGGCGGTCCCGGGCGGTCCCGGCCGGTCCCGGGCGGTCCCGGGCGGTCCCGGGTGGTTCCGGGCGGTCCGGGGCGGTCCCGGGCGGTCCCGGGCGCTCCCGGGCGGTCCCGGGCGGTCCCGGGCGGTCCCGGGCAGTCCTGGGCGGTCCCGGGCGGTCGGGGCGGTCCCGGGCTGTCCGGGTGTGGTCCTGGGCGGTCCGGGTGCGGTCCCGGGCGGTCCGGGGCGGTCCCGGGCGGTCCCGGGCGGTCCCGGACGGTCCCGGGTGGTCCCGGGCGGTCTCGGGCGGTCCCGGGCGGTCCCGGCGGTCCAGGGCGGTCCCGGGCGGTCCAAGGCGGTCCCGGGCGGTCCCGGGTGGGCCGGGGCGGTCCCGGGCGGTCCCGGGCGGTCCCGGGCGGTCCCGGCGGTCCTGGGCGGTCCCGGGCGGTCCCGGGCAGTCCGGGGCGGTCCCGGGCGGTCCCGGGCATTCCCGGGCGGTCCGGGGCGGTCCCGGGCGGTCCGGGGCGGTCCCGGGCGGTCCGGTGCAGTCCCGGGCGGTCCGGGGCGGTCCCGGGCGGTCCGGGGCGGTCCCGGGCGGTCCCGGGCGGTCCCGGGCGGTCCCGGGCGGTCCCGGGTGGTCCCGGGCGGTCCAGGGCGGTCCGGGCGGTCCCGGGCGCTCCCGGGCGGTCCCGGGCGGTCCCGGGCGTTCCAGGGCGGTCCCGGGCGGTCCAGGGCAGTCCTGGGCGGTCCTGGGCGGTCCCGGGCGGTCCGAGGCGGTCCCGGGCGGTCCGGGGCGGTCCCGGGCGGTCTCGGGCGGTCCGGGCGTTCTAGGGCGGTCCCGGGCGGTCCGGGGTGGTCCCGGGCGGTCCCGGGCGGTCCCGGGCGGTCCGGGGCGGTCCCGGGCGGTCCGCGGCGGTCCCGGGCGGTCCGGGGCAGTCCCGGGCGGTCCGGGGCGGTCCCGGGCTGTCCGGGTGTGGTCCTGGGCGGTCCGGGTGCGGTCCCGGGCGGTCCGGGGCGGTCCCGGGCGGTCTCGGGCGGTCCCGGGCGGTCCCGGGTGGTCCCGGGCGGTCTCGGGCGGTCCCGGGTGGTCCCGGCGGTCCAGGGCGGTCCCGGGCGGTCCAAGGCGGTCCCGGGCGGTCCCGGGCGGTCCCGGGCGTTCCGGGGCGGTCCTGGGCGGTCCGGGGCAGTCCCGGGCGGTCTGAGCGGTCCCGGGCGGTCCGGGGCGGTCCCGGGCGGTCCGGGGCAGTCCCGGGCGGTCCGGGGCGGTCCCGGGCTGTCCGGGTGTGGTCCTGGGCGGTCCGGGTGCGGTCCCGGGCGGTCCGGGGCGGTCCCGGGCGGTCCGGGGCGGTCCCGGGCGGTCTCGGGCGGTCCCGGGCGGTCCCGGGTGGTCCCGGGCGGTCTCGGGCGGTCCCGGGTGGTCCCGGCGGTCCAGGGCGGTCCCGGGCGGTCCAAGGCGGTCCCGGGCGGTCCCGGGCGGTCCCGGGCGTTCCGGGGCGGTCCTGGGCGGTCCGGGGCAGTCCCGGGCGGTCCGAGCGGTCCCGGGCGGTCCGGGGCGGTCCCGGGCGGTCCGGGGCAGTCCCGGGCGGTCCGGGGCGGTCCCGGGCTGTCCGGGTGTGGTCCTGGGCGGTCCGGGTGCGGTCCCGGGCGGTCCGGGGCGGTCCCGGGCGGTCGCGGGCGGTCCCGGGCGGTCCCGGGTGGTCCCGGGCGGTCTCGGGCGGTCCCGGGTGGTCCCGGCGGTCCAGGGCGGTCCCGGGCGGTCCAAGGCGGTCCCGGGCGGTCCCGGGCGGTCCCGGGCGTTCCGGGGCGGTCCTGGGCGGTCCGGGGCAGTCCCGGGCGGTCCGAGCGGTCCCGGGCGGTCCGGGGCGGTCCCGGGCGGTCCGGGGCAGTCCCGGGCGGTCCGGGGCGGTCCCGGGCTGTCCGGGTGTGGTCCTGGGCGGTCCGGGTGCGGTCCCGGGCGGTCCGGGGCGGTCCCGGGCGGTCTCGGGCGGTCCCGGGCGGTCCCGGGTGGTCCCGGGCGGTCTCGGGCGGTCCCGGGTGGTCCCGGCGGTCCAGGGCGGTCCGGGCGGTCCAAGGCGGTCCCGGGCGGTCCCGGGCGGTCCCGGGCGTTCCGGGGCGGTCCTGGGCGGTCCGGGGCAGTCCCGGGCGGTCTGAGCGGTCCCGGGCGGTCCGGGGCGGTCCCGGGCGGTCCGGGGCAGTCCCGGGCGGTCCGGGGCGGTCCCGGGCTGTCCGGGTGTGGTCCTGGGCGGTCCGGGTGCGGTCCCGGGCGGTCCGGGGCGGTCCCGGGCGGTCGCGGGCGGTCCCGGGCGGTCCCGGGTGGTCCTGGGCGGTCTCGGGCGGTCCCGGGCGGTCCCGGGTGGTCCTGGGCGGTCTCGGGCGGTCCCGGGCGGTCCCGGCGGTCCAGGGCGGTCCCGGGCGGTCCAGGGCGGTCCGGGCGGTCCCGGGCGCTCCCGGGCGGTCCCGGGCGGTCCCGGGCGTTCCAGGGCGGTCCCGGGCGGTCCAGGGCAGTCCTGGGCGGTCCTGGGCGGTCCCGGGCGGTCCGAGGCGGTCCCGGGCGGTCCGGGGCGGTCCCGGGCGGTCTCGGGCGGTCCCGGGCGTTCTAGGGCGGTCCCGGGCGGTCCGGGGTGGTCCCGGGCGGTCCCGGGCGGTCCCGGGCGGTCCGGGGCGGTCCCGGGCGGTCCGCGGCGGTCCCGGGCGGTCCGGGGCAGTCCCGGGCGGTCCGGGGCGGTCCCGGGCTGTCCGGGTGTGGTCCTGGGCGGTCCGGGTGCGGTCCCGGGCGGTCCGGGGCGGTCCCGGGCGGTCTCGGGCGGTCCCGGGCGGTCCCGGGTGGTCCCGGGCGGTCTCGGGCGGTCCCGGGTGGTCCCGGCGGTCCAGGGCGGTCCCGGGCGGTCCAAGGCGGTCCCGGGCGGTCCCGGGCGGTCCCGGGCGTTCCGGGGCGGTCCTGGGCGGTCCGGGGCAGTCCCGGGCGGTCCGAGCGGTCCCGGGCGGTCCGGGGCGGTCCCGGGCGGTCCGGGGCAGTCCCGGGCGGTCCGGGGCGGTCCCGGGCTGTCCGGGTGTGGTCCTGGGCGGTCCGGGTGCGGTCCCGGGCGGTCCGGGGCGGTCCCGGGCGGTCGCGGGCGGTCCCGGGCGGTCCCGGGTGGTCCTGGGCGGTCTCGGGCGGTCCCGGGCGGTCCCGGCGGTCCAGGGCGGTCCCGGGCGGTCCGGGGCGGTCCCGAGCAGTCCTGGGCGGTCCCGGGCGGTCGGGGCGGTCCCGGGCTGTCCGGGTGTGGTCCTGGGCGGTCCGGGTGCGGTCCCGGGCGGTCCGGGGTGGTCCCGGGCGGTCCCGGGCGGTCCCGGGCGGTCCCGGGTGGTCCCGGGCGGTCTCGGGCGGTCCGGGCGGTCCCGGCGGTCCAGGGCGGTCCCGGGCGGTCCAAGGCGGTCCCGGGCGGTCCCGGGCGGGCCGGGGCGGTCCCGGGCGGTCCCGGGCGGTCCCGGGCGGTCCCGGCGGTCCTGGGCGGTCCCGGGCGGTCCCGGGCAGTCCGGGGCGGGCCCCCGGGCGGTCCGGGGCATTCCCGGGCGGTCCGGGGCGGTCCCGGGCGGTCCGGGGCGGTCTCGGGCGGTCCGGTGCAGTCCCGGGCGGTCCGGGGCGGTCCCGGGCGGTCCGGGGCGGTCCCGGCCAGTCCCGGGCGGTCCCGGGCGGTCCCGGGCGGTCCCGGGTGGTCCCGGGCGGTCCAGGGCGGTCCGGGCGGTCCCGGGCGCTCCCGGGCGGTCCCGGGCGGTCCCGGGCGTTCCAGGGCGGTCCCGGGCGGTCCAGGGCAGTCCCGGGCGGTCCTGGGCGGTCACGGGCGGTCCGAGGCGGTCCCGGGCGGTCCGGGGCGGTCCCGGGCGGTCTCGGGCGGTCCCGGGCGTTCTAGGGCGGTCCCGGGCGGTCCGGGGTGGTCCCGGGCGGTCCCGGGCGGTCCCGGGCGGTCCGGGGGCGGTCCCGGGCGGTCCGTGGCGGTCCCGGGCGTCCGGGGCAGTCCCGGGCGGTCCGGGGCGGTCCCGGGCTGTCCGGGTGTGGTCCTGGGCGGTCCGGGTGCGGTCCCGGGCGGTCCGGGGTGGTCCCGGGCGGTCCCGGGCGGTCCCGGGCGGTCCCGGGTGGTCCCGGGCGGTCTCGGGCGGTCCCGGGTGGTCCCGGCGGTCCAGGGCGGTCCCGGGCGGTCCAAGGCGGTCCCGGGCGGTCCCGGGCGGTCCCGGGCGGTTCCGGGCGGTCCTGGGCGGTCCGGGGCAGTCCGGGCAGTCCCGGGCGGTCCGGGCGGTCCCGGGCGGTCCCGGGGCGGTCCCGGGCGGTCCGGGGCAGTCCCGGGCGGTCCGGGGCGGTCCCGGGCTGTCCGGGTGTGGTCCTGGGCGGTCCGGGTGCGGTCCCGGGCGGTCCGGGGCGGTCCCGGGCGGTCGCGTGCGGTCCCGGGCGGTCCCGGGTGGTCCTGGGCGGTCTCGGGCGGTCCCGGGCGGTCCCGGCGGTCCAGGGCGGTCCCGGGCGGTCCAAGGCGGTCCCGGGCAGTCCCGGGCGGTCCGGGGCGGTCCCGGGCGGTCCCGGGCGGTCCGGGGCGGTCCCGGGCGGTCCCGGGCGGTCCTGGGCGGTCCGGGCGGTCCCGGGCGGTCCCCGGGCGGTCCGGGGCGGTCCGGGCGGTCCGGGGCAGTCCCGGGCGGTCCGGGGCGGTCCCGGGCGGTCCGGGGCAGTCCCGGGCGGTCCGGTGCAGTCCCGGGCGGTCCGGGGCGGTCCCGGGCGGTCCGGGGCGGTCCCGGCGGTCCCGGCCGGTCCCGGGCGGTCCCGGGCGGTCCCGGGTGGTTCCGGGCGGTCCGGGGCGGTCCCGGGCGGTCCCGGGCGCTCCCGGGCGGTCCCGGGCGGTCCCGGGCGGTCCCGGGCATACCCGGGCGGTCTCGGGCGGTCCTGGGCGGTCCAGGGCGGTCCCGGCCGGTCCCGGGCGGTCCCGGGCGGTCGGGGCGGTCCCGGGCGGTCCGGGTGTGGTCCTGGGCGGTCCCGGGCGGTCCTGGCGGTCCCGGGCGGTCCCGGGCGGTCCGGGGCGGTCCCAGGCGGTCCGGGGCAGTCCCGGGCGGTCCGGGCGGTCCCGGGCGGTCCGGGGCGGTCCCGGGCGGTCCGGGGCAGTCCCGGGCGGTCCGGGGCGGTCCCGGGCTGTCCGGGTGTGGTCCTGGGCGGTCCGGGTGCGGTCCCGGGCGGTCCGGGGCGGTCCCGGGCGGTCCCGGGCGGTCCCAGGCGGTCCCGGGTGGTCCCGTGCGGTCTTGGGCGGTCCCGGCGGTCCCGCGGTCCAGGGCGTCCCGCGGTCCAGGGCGGGGCGTCCAAGGCGGTCCCGGGCGGTCCCGGGTGGTCCGGGGCGGTCCCGGGCGGTCCCGGGCGGTCCCGGGCGGTCCCGGGCGGTCCCGGGCGGTCCCGGGCCGTCCCGGGCGGTCCGGGCGGTCCCGGGCGGTCCGGGGCGGTCCCGGGCGGTCCGGGGCGGTCCCGGGCGGTCCCGGGCGGTCCCGAACGGTCCTGGGCGGTCCCGGGCGGTCCCGGCCGGTCCGGGGCGGTCCCGGGCGGTCCGGGGCAGTCGCGGGCGGTCCGGGACGGTCCCGGGCGGTCCGGGGCGGTCCCGGGCGGTCCGGTGCAGTCCCGGGCGGTCAGGGGCGGTCCCGGGCGGTCCGGGGCGGTCCCGGGCGGTCCCGGCGGTCCCGGGCGGTCCCGGGCGGTCCCGGGTGGTCGCGGGCGGTCCGGGGCGGTCCCGGGCGGTCCCGGGCGCTCCCGGGCGGTCCGGGGCGGTCCTGGGCGGTTCCGGGCATACCCGGGCGGTCTCGGGCGGTCCAGGGCGGTCCCGGGCGGTCCCGGGCGGTCCCGGGCGGTCCCGGGCGGTCCCGGGAGTTCCAGGGCGGTCCCGGGCGGTCCAGGGCGGTCCCGGGCGGACCTGGGCGGTCCCGGGCGGTCCGAGGCGGTCCCGGGCGGTCCGGGGCGGTCCCGGGTGGTCCCGGGCGGTCCCGGGTGTTCTAGGGCGGTCCCGGGCGGTCCGGGGCGGTCCTGGGCGGTCCCGGGCGGTCCCGGGCGGTCCCGGGCGGTCGGGGCGGTCCCGGGCGGTCCGGGTGTGGTCCTGGGCAGTCCCGGGCGGTCCCGGGCGGTCCCGGGCGGTCCCGGGCGGTCCGGGGCGGTCCCGGGCGGTCCGGGGCAGTCCCGGGCGGTCCGGGGCGGTCCCGGGCAGTCCGGGGCGGTCCCGGGCGGTCCGGGGCAGTCCCGGGCGGTCCGGGGCAGTCCTGGGCGGTCCGGGGCGGTCCCGGGCGGTCCCGGGCGGTCACGGGTGGTCCCGGGCGGTCCGGGGCGGTCCCGGGCGGTCCCGGGCGCTCCCGGGCGGTCCTGGGCGGTCCCGGGCGGTCCCGGGCGTACCCGGGCGGTCTCGGGCGGTCCCGGGCGGTCCAGGGCGGTCCCGGGCGGTCCCGGGCGGTCCCGGGCGTTCCCAGGGCGGTCCCGGGCGGTCCAGGGCGGTCCCGGGCGGTCCTGGGCGGTCCCGGGCGGTCCAAGGCGGTCCCGGGCGGTCCGGGGCGGTCCTGGGCGGTCCTGGGCGGTCCCCGGTCGTTCTAGGGCGGTCCCGGGCGGTCCGGGGCAGTCCCGGGCGGTCCCGGGCGGTCCCGGGCGGTCCCGGGCGGTCGGGGCGGTCCCGGGCGGTCCGGGTGTGGTCCTGGGCGGTCCGGGTGCGGTCCCGGGCGGTCCGGGTGTGGTCCTGGGCGGTCCAGGTGCGGTCCCGGGCGGTCCGGGGCGGTCCCGGGCGGTCCCGGGCGGTCCCAGGCGGTCCCGGGTGGTCCCGGGCGGTCTCGGGCGGTCACGGGCGGTCCCGGCGGTCCAGGGCGGTCCCGCGCGGTCCCGGGCGGTCCGGGGCGGTCCTGGGCGGTCCCGGGCGGTCCCGGGCGGTCCCGGGCGGTCGGGGCGGTCCCGGGCGGTCCGGGTGTGGTCCTGGGCGGTCCCGGGCGGTCCCGGGCGGTCCCGGGCGGTCCGGGCGGTCCGGGGCGGTCCCGGGCGGTCTGGGGCAGTCCCGGGCGGTCTGGGGCGGGTCCCGGGCGGTCCGGGGCGGTCCCGGGCGGTCGGGGCAGTCCCGGGCGGTCCAGGGCAGTCCTGGGCGGTCCCGGGTGGTCCCGGGCGGTCCGGGGCGGTCCCGGGCGGTCCCGGGCGCTCCCGGGCGGTCCTGGGCGGTCCCGGGCGGTCCCGGGCGTACCCGGGCGGTCTCGGGCGGTCCCGGGCGGTCCAGGGCGGTCCCGGGCGGTCCCGGGCGGTCCCGGGCGGTCCCGGGCGTTCCAGGGCGGTCCCGGGCGGTCCAGGGCGGTCCCGGGCGGTCCTTGGCGGTCCCGGGCGGTCCAAGGCGGTCCCGGGCGGTCCGGGGCGGTCCCGGGCGGTCCCGGGCGGTCCCGGTCGTTCTAGGGCGGTCCCGGGCGGTCCGGGGCGGTCCCGGGCGGTCCCGGGCGGTCCCGGGCGGTCCCGGCGGTCGGGGCGGTCCCGGGCGGTCCGGGTGTGGTCCTGGGCGGTCCAGGGCGGTCCCGGCCGGTCCCGGGCGGTCCCGGGCGGTCGGGGCGGTCCCGGGCGGTCCGGGTGTGGTCCTGGGCGGTCCCGGGCGGTCCTGGGCGGTCCCGGGCGGTCCCGGGCGGTCCGGGGCGGTCCCAGGCGGTCCGGGGCAGTCCCGGGCGGTCCGGGCGGTCCCGGGCGGTCCGGGGCGGTCCCGGGCGGTCCGGGCAGTCCCGGGCGGTCCGGGGCGGTCCCGGCTGTCCGGGTGTGGTCCTGGGCGGTCCGGGTGCGGTCCCGGGCGGTCCGGGGCGGTCCCGGGCGGTCCCGGGCGGTCCCGGGCGGTCCCGGGTGGTCCCGTGCGGTCTCGGGCGGTCCCGGGCGGTCCCGCGGTCCAGGGCGGTCCCGGGCGGTCCAAGGCGGTCCCGGGCGGTCCCGGGCGGTCCGGGGCGGTCCCGGGCGGTCCCGGGCGGTCCCGGGCGGTCCGGGCGGTCCCGGGCGGTCCCGGGCGGTCCCGGGCCGTCCCCGGGCGGTCCGGGGCGGTCCCGGGCAGTCCGGGGCGGTCCCGGGCGGTCCGGGGCGGTCCCGGGCGGTCCCGGGCGGTCCCGAACGGTCCTGGGCGGTCCCGGGCGGTCCCGGGCGGTCCGGGGCGGTCCCGGGCGGTCCGGGGCAGTCGCGGGCGGTCCGGGGCGGTCCCGGGCGGTCCGGGGCGGTCCCGGGCGGTCCGGTGCAGTCCCGGGCGGTCCGGGGCGGTCCCGGGCGGTCCGGGGCGGTCCCGGGCGGTCCCGGGCGGTCCCGGCCGGTCCCGGGCGCTCCCGGGCGGTCCCGGGCGGTCCCGGGCGTTCCAGGGCGGTCCCGGGCGGTCCAGGGCAGTCCTGGGCGGTCCTGGGCGGTCCCGGGCGGTCCGAGGCGGTCCCGGGCGGTCCGGGGCGGTCCCGGGCGGTCTCGGGCGGTCCCGGGCGTTCTAGGGCGGTCCCGGGCGGTCCGGGGTGGTCCCGGGCGGTGCCGGGCGGTCCCGGGCGGTCCCGGGGCGGTCCCGGGCGGTCCGCGGCGGTCCCGGGCGGTCCGGGGCAGTCCCGGGCGGTCCGGGGCGGTCCCGGGCTGTCCGGGTGTGGTCCTGGGCGGTCCGGGTGCGGTCCCGGGCGGTCCGGGGCGGTCCCGGGCGGTCCCGGGCGGTCCCGGGCGGTCCCGGGTGGTCCCGGGCGGTCTCGGGCGGTCCCGGGTGGTCCCGGCGGTCCAGGGCGGTCCCGGGCGGTCCAAGGCGGTCCCGGGCGGTCCCGGGCGGTCCCGGGCGTTCCGGGGCGGTCCTGGGCGGTCCGGGGCAGTCCCGGGCGGTCCGAGCGGTCCCGGGCGGTCCGGGGCGGTCCCGGGCGGTCCGGGGCAGTTTCGGGCGGTCCGGGGCGGTCCCGGGCTGTCCGGGTGTGGTCCTGGGCGGTCCGGGTGCGGTCCCGGGCGGTCCGGGGGCGGTCCCGGGCGGTCGCGGGCGGTCCCGGGCGGTCCCGGGTGGTCCTGGGCGGTCTTGGGCGGTCCCGGGCGGTCCCGGCGGTCCAGGGCGGTCCCGGGCGGTCCGGGGCGGTCCCGGGCAGTCCTGGGCGGTCCCGGGCGGTCGGGGCGGTCCCGGGCTGTCCGGGTGTGGTCCTGGGCGGTCCGGGTGCGGTCCCGGGCGGTCCGGGGTGGTCCCGGGCGGTCCCGGGCGGTCCCGGGCGGTCCCGGGTGGTCCCGGGCGGTCTCGGGCGGTCCCGGGCGGTCCCGGCGGTCCAGGGCGGTCCCGCGCGGTCCAAGGCGGTCCCGGGCGGTCCCCGGGCGGGCCGGGGCGGTCCCGGGCGGTCCCGGGCGGTCCCGGGCGGTCCCGGCGGTCCTGGGCGGTCCCGGGCGGTCCCGGGCAGTCAGGGGCGGTCCCGGGCGGTCCGGGGCATTCCCGGGCGGTCCGGGGCGGTCCCGGGCGGTCCGGGGCGGTCTCGGGCGGTCCGGTGCAGTCCCGGGCGGTCCGGGGCGGTCCCGGGCGGTCCGGGGCGGTCCCGGCCGGTCCCGGGCGGTCCCGGGCGGTCCCGGGCGGTCCCGGGTGGTCCCGGGCGGTCCAGGGTGGTCCGGGCGGTCCCGGGCGCTCCCGGGCGGTCCCGGGCGGTCCCGGGCGTTCCAGGGCAGTCCCGGGCGGTCCAGGGCAGTCCCGGGCGGTCCTGGGCGGTCCCGGGCGGTCCGAGGCGGTCCCGGGCGGTCCGGGGCGGTCCCGGGCGGTCTCGGGCGGTCCCGGGCGTTCTAGGGCGGTCCCGGGCGGTCCGGGGTGGTCCTGGGCGGTCCCGGGCGGTCCCGGGCGGTCCGGGGCGGGCCCGGGCGGTCCGCGGCGGTCCCGGGCGGTCCGGGCAGTCCCGGGCGGTCCGGGGCGGTCCCGGGCTGTCCGGGTGTGGTCCTGGGCGGTCCGGTTGCGGTCCCGGGCGGTCCGGGGTGGTCCCGGGCGGTCCCGGGCGGTCCCGGGCCGGTCCCGGGTGGTCCCGGGCGGTCTCGGGCGGTCCCGGGTGGTCCCGGCGGTCCAGGGCGGTCCCGGGCGGTCCAAGGCGTCCCGGGCGGTCCCGGGCGGTCCCGGGCGTTCCGGGGCGGTCCTGGGCGGTCCGGGGCAGTCCCGGGCGGTCCGAGCGGTCCCGGGCGGTCCGGGGCGGTCCCGGGCGGTCCGGGGCAGTCCCGGGCGGTCCGGGGCGGTCCCGGGCTGTCCGGGTGTGGTCCCGGGCGGTCCTGGGCGGTCCCGGCGGTCCGAGGCGGTCCCGGGCGGTCCGGGGCGGTCCCGGGCGGTCTCGGGCGGTCCCGGGCGTTCTAGGGCGGTCCCGGGCGGTCCGGGGTGGTCCTGGGCGGTCCCGGGCGGTCCCGGGCGGTCCGGGGCGGTCCCGGGCGGTCCGCGGCGGTCCCGGGCGGTCCGGGGCAGTCCCGGGCGGTCCGGGGCGGTCCCGGGCTGTCCGGGTGTGGTCCTGGGCGGTCCGGTTGCGGTCCCGGGCGGTCCGGGGTGGTCCCGGGCGGTCCCGGGCGGTCCCGGGCGGTCCCGGGTGGTCCCGGGCGGTCTCGGGCGGTCCCGGGTGGTTCCGGCGGTCCAGGGCGGTCCCGGGCGGTCCAAGGCGGTCCCGGGCGGTCCCGGGCGGTCCCGGGCGTTCGGGGCGGTCCTGGGCGGTCCGGGGCAGTCCCGGGCGGTCCGAGCGGTCCCGGGCGGTCCGGGGCGGTCCCGGGCGGTCCGGGGCAGTCCCGGGCGGTCCGGGGCGGTCCCGGGCTGTCCGGGTGTGGTCCTGGGCGGTCCGGGTGCGGTCCCGGGCGGTCCGGGGCGGTCCCGGGCGGTCGCGGGCGGTCCCGGGCGGTCCCGGGTGGTCCTGGGCGGTCTCGGGCGGTCCCCGGGCGGTCCCGGCGGTCCCAGGGCGGTCCCGGGCGGTCCAAGGCGGTCCCGGGCGGTCCCGGGCGGTCCGGGGCGGTCCCGGGCAGTCCCGGGCGGTCCGGGGCGGTCCCGGGCGGTCCCGGGCGGTCCCGGGCGGTCCTGGGCGGTCCCGGGCGGTCCCGGGCGGTCCGGGGCGGTCCCGGGCGGTCCGGGGCAGTCCCGGGCGGTCCGGGGCGGTCCCGGGCGGTCCGGGGCGGTCCCGGGCGGTCCGGTGCAGTCCCGGGCGGTCCGGGGCGGTCCCGGGCGGTCCGGGGCGGTCCCGGGCGGTCCCGGCCGGTCCCGGGCGGTCCCGGGTGGTTCCGGGCGGTCCGGGGCGGTCCCGGGCGGTCCCGGGCGCTCCCGGGCGGTCCCGGGCGGTCCCGGGCGGGTCCCGGGCATACCCGGGCGGTCTCGGGCGGTCCTGGGCGGTCCAGGGCGGTCCCGGCCGGTCCCGGGCGGTCCCGGGCGGTCGGGGCGGTCCCGGGCGGTCCGGGTGTGGTCCTGGGCGGTCCCGGGCGGTCCTGGGTGGTCCCGGGCGGTCCCGGGCGGTCCGGGGCGGTCCCAGGCGGTCCGGGGCATCCCGGGCGGTCCGGGCGGTCCCGGGCGGTCCGGGGCGGTCCCGGGCGGTCCGGGGCAGTCCCGGGCGGTCCGGGGCGGTCCCGGGCTGTCCAGGTGTGGTCCTGGGCGGTCCGGGTGCGGTCCCGGGCGGTCCGGGGCGGTCCCGGGCGGTCCCGGGCGGTCCCGGGCGGTCCCGGGTGGTCCCGTGTGGTCTGGGCGGTCCCGGGCGGTCCTGCGGTCCAGGGCGGTCCCGGGCGGTCCAAGGCGGTCCCGGGCGGTCCCGGGCGGTCCGGGGCGGTCCCGGGCGGTCCCGGGCGGTCCCGGGCGGTCCCGGGCGGTCCCGGGCGGTCCCGGGCGGTCCCGGGCCGTCCCGGCGGTCCAGGGCGGTCCCGGGCGGTCCCGGGCGGTCCCGGGCGGTCCGGGGCAGTCCCGGGCGGTCCGGGGCGGTCCCGGGCTGTCCGGGTGTGGTCCTGGGCGGTCCGGGTGCGGTCCCGGGCGGTCCGGGGCGGTCCCGGGCGGTCGCGGGCGGTCCCGGGCGGTCCCGGGTGGTCCTGGGCGGTCTCGGGCGGTCCCGGGCGGTCCCGGCGGTCCAGGGCGGTCCCGGGCGGTCCAAGGCGGTCCCGGGCGGTCCCGGGCGGTCCGGGGCGGTCCCGGGCAGTCCCGGGCGGTCCGGGGCGGTCCCGTGCGGTCCCGGGCGGTCCCGGGCGGTCCTGGGCGGTCCCGGGCGGTCCCGGGCGGTCCGGGGCGGTCCCGGGCGGTCCGGGGCAGTCCCGGGCGGTCCGGGGCGGTCCCGGGCGGTCCGGGGCGGTCCGGGCGGTCCGGTGCAGTCCCGGGCGGTCCGGGGCGGTCCCGGGCGGTCCGGGGCGGTCCCGGGCGGTCCCGGCCGGTCCCGGGCGGTCCCGGGCGGTCCCGGGTGGTTCCGGGCGGTCCGGGGCGGTCCCGGGCGGTCCCGGGCGCTCCCGGGCGGTCCCGGGCGGTCCCGGGCGGTCCCGGGCATACCCGGGCGGTCTCGGGCGGTCCTGGGCGGTCCAGGGCGGTCCCGGCCGGTCCGGGCGGTCCCGGGCGGTCGGGGCGGTCCCGGGCGGTCCGGGTGTGGTCCTGGGCGGTCCCGGGCGGTCCTGGGTGGTCCCGGGCGGTCCCGGGCGGTCCAGGGCGGTCCCAGGCGGTCCGGGGCATCCCGGGCGGTCCGGGCGGTCCCGGGCGGTCCGGGGCGGTCCCGGGCGGTCCGGGGCAGTCCCGGGCGGTCCGGGGCGGTCCCGGGCTGTCCGGGTGTGGTCCTGGGCGGTCCGGGTGCGGTCCCGGGCGGTCCGGGGCGGTCCCGGGCGGTCCCGGGCGGTCCCGGGCGGTCCCGGGTGGTCCCGTGTGGTCTTGGGCGGTCCCGGGCGGTCCTGCGGTCCAGGGCGGTCCCGGGCGGTCCAAGGCGGTCCCGGGCGGTCCCGGGCGGTCCGGGGCGGTCCCGGGCGGTCCCGGGCGGTCCCGGGCGGTCCCGGGCGGTCCCGGGCGGTCCCGGGCGGTCCCGGGCCGTCCGGGCGGTCCCGGGCGGTCCCGGGCGGTCCCGGCCGGTCCGGGGCGGTCCCGGGCGGTCCGGGGCAGTCGCGGGCGGTCCGGGGCGGTCCGGGGCGGTCCCGGGCGGTCCCGGGCGGTCCCGAACGGTCCTGGGCGGTCCCGGGCGGTCCCGGCCGGTCCGGGGCGGTCCCGGGCGGTCCGGGGCAGTCGCGGGCGGTCCGGGGCGGTCCCGGGCGGTCCGGGGCGGTCCCGGCGGTCCGGTGCAGTCCCGGGCGGTCCGGAGCGGTCCCGGGCGGTCGCGGGGGCGGTCCCGGGGGTCCCGGCGTTCCCGGCGGTTCCCGGGCGGTCCCGGGTGGTCCCGGTCGGTCCGGGGCGGTCCCGGGCGGTCCCGGGCGCTCCCGGGCGGTCCGGGGCGGTCCTGGGCGGTTCCGGGCGTACCCGGGCGGTCTCGGGCGGTCCAGGGCGGTCCCGGGCGGTCCCGGGCGGTCCCGGGCGGTCCCGGGCGTTCCAGGGCGGTCCCGGGCGGTCCAGGGCGGTCCCGGGCGGACCTGGGCGGTCCCGGGCGGTCCGAGGCGGTCCCGGGCGGTCCGGGGCGGTCCCGGGTGGTCCCGGGCGGTCCCGGGTGTTCTAGGGCGGTCCCGGGCGGTCCGGGGCGGTCCTGGGCGGTCCCGGGCGGTCCCGGGCGGTCCCGGGCGGTCGGGGCGGTCCCGGGCGGTCCGGGTGTGGTCCTGGGCAGTCCCGGGCGGTCCCGGGCGGTCCCGGGCGGTCCCGGGCGGTCCGGGGCGGTCCCGGGCGGTCCGGGGCAGTCCCGGGCGGTCCGGGGCGGTCCCGGGCAGTCCGGGGCGGTCCCGGGCGGTCCGGGGCAGTCCCGGGCGGTCCGGGGCAGTCCTGGGCGGTCCGGGGCGGTCCTGGGCGGTCCCGGGCGGTCACGGGTGGTCCCGGGCGGTCCGGGGCGGTCCCGGGCGGTCCCGGGCGCTTCCGGGCGGTCCTGGGCGGTCCCGGGCGGTCCCGGGCGTACCCGGGCGGTCTCGGGCGGTCCCGGGCGGTCCAGGGCGGTCCCGGGCGGTCCCGGGCGGTCCCGGGCGTTCCAGGGCGGTCCCGGGCGGTCCAGGGCGGTCCCGGGCGGTCCTGGGCGGTCCCGGGCGGTCCAAGGCGGTCCCGGGCGGTCCGGGGGCGGTCCTGGGCGGTCCTGGGCGGTCCCGGTCGTTCTAGGGCGGTCCCGGGCGGTCCGGGGCGGTCCCGGGCGGTCCCGGGCGGTCCCGGGCGGTCGGGGCGGTCCCGGGCGGTCCGGGTGTGGTCCTGGGCGGTCCGGGTGCGGTCCCGGGCGGTCCGGGTGTGGTCCTGGGTGGTCCAGGTGCGGTCCCGGGCGGTCCGGGGCGGTCCCGGGTGGTCCCGGGCGGTCCCAGGCGGTCCCGGGTGGTCCCGGGCGGTC
Organism: Petromyzon marinus; assembly: GCF_048934315.1. NCBI lineage: Eukaryota > Metazoa > Chordata > Hyperoartia > Petromyzontiformes > Petromyzontidae > Petromyzon > Petromyzon marinus. The sequence goes on from NW_027423373.1 coordinate 67,522, forward strand.
TCGGGCGGTCACGGGCGGTCCCGGCGGTCCAGGGCGGTCCCGCGCGGTGGTCCGGGGCGGGTCCTGGGCGGTCCCGGGCGGTCCCGGGCGGTCCCGGGCGGTCGGGGCGGTCCCGGGCGGTCCGGGTGTGGTCCTGGGCGGTCCCGGGCGGTCCCGGGCGGTCCCGGTCGGTCCGGGCGGTCCGGGGCGGTCCCGGGCGGTCCGGGGCGGTCCCGGGCGGTCCGGGGCAGTCCGGGCGGTCCAGGGGCAGTCCTGGGCGGTCCCGGGTGGTCCCGGGCGGTCCGGGGCGGTCCCGGGCGGTCCCGGGCGCTCCCGGGCGGTCCTGGGCGGTCCCGTGCGGTCCCGGGCGTACCCGGGCGGTCTCGGGCGGTCCCGGGCGGTCCAGGGCGGTCCCGGGCGGTCCCGGGCGGTCCCGGGCGGTCCGGGCGTTCCAGGGCGGTCCCGGGCGGTCCAGGGGCGGTCCCGGGCGGTCCTTGGCGGTCCCGGGGCGGTCCAAGGCGGTCCCGGGCGGTCCGGGGCGGTCCCGGGCGGTCCCGGGCGGTCCCGGTCGTTCTAGGGCGGTCCCGGGCGGTCCGGGGCGGTCCCGGGCGGTCCCGGGCGGTCCCGGGCGGTCCCGGGCGGTCGGGGCGGTCCCGGGCGGTCCGGGTGTGGTCCTGGGCGGTCCAGGGCGGTCCCGGCCGGTCCCGGGCGGTCCCGGGCGGTCGGGGCGGTCCCGGGCGGTCCGGGTGTGGTCCTGGGCGGTCCCGGGCGGTCCTGGGCGGTCCCGGGCGGTCCCGGGCGGTCCGGGGCGGTCCCAGGCGGTCCCGGGGCAGTCCCGGGCGGTCCGGGCGGTCCTGGGCAGTCCGGGCGGTCCCGGGCGGTCCGGGGCAGTCCCGGGGCGGTCCGGGGCGGTCCCGGGCTGTCCGGGTGTGGTCCTGGGCGGTCCGGGTGCGGTCCCGGGCGGTCCGGGGCGGTCCCGGGCGGTCCCGGGCGGTCCCGGGCGGTCCCGGGTGGTCCGTGCGGTCTCGGGCGGTCCGGGCGGTCCCGCGGTCCAGGGCGGTCCCCGGGCGGTCCAAGGCGGTCCCGGGCGGTCCCGGGCGGTCCGGGGCGGTCCCGGGCGGTCCCGGGCGGTCCCGGGCGGTCCCGGGCGGTCCGGGCGGTCCCGGGCTGTCCCGGGCCGTCCCGGGCGGTCCGGGGCGGTCCCGGGCGGTCCGGGGCGGTCCCGGGCGGTCCGGGGCGGTCCCGGGCGGTCCCGGGCGGTCCGGGGCGGTCCCGGGCGGTCCCGGGCGGTCCGGGGCGGTCCCGGGCGGTCCCGGGCGCTCCCGGGCGGTCCTGGGCGGTCCCGTGCGGTCCCGGGCGTACCCGGGCGGTCTCGGGCGGTCCCGGGCGGTCCAGGGCGGTCCCGGGCGGTCCCGGGCGGTCCCGGGCGGTCCCGGGCGTTCCAGGGCGGTCCCGGGCGGTCCAGGGCGGTCCCGGGCGGTCCTTGGCGGTCCCGGGCGGTCCAAGGCGGTCCCGGGCGGTCCGGGGCGGTCCCGGGCGGTCCCGGGCGGTCCCGGTCGTTCTAGGGCGGTCCCGGGCGGTCCGGGGCGGTCCCGGGCGGTCCCGGGCGGTCCCGGGCGGTCCCCGGGCGGTCGGGGCGGTCCCGGGCGGTCCGGGTGTGGTCCTGGGTGGTCCGGGTGCGGTCCCGGGCGGTCCGGGTGTGGTCCTGGGCGGTCCAGGGCGGTCCCGGCCGGTCCCGGGCGGTCCCGGGCGGTCGGGGCGGTCCCGGGCGGTCCGGGTGTGGTCCTGGGCGGTCCCGGGCGGTCCTGGGCGGTCCTGGGCGGTCCCGGGCGGTCCGGGGCGGTCCCAGGCGGTCCGGGGCAGTCCCGGGCGGTCCGGGCGGTCCTGGGCAGTCCGGGGCGGTCCCGGGCGGTCCGGGCAGTCCCGGGCGGTCCGGGGCGGTCCCGGGCTGTCCGGGTGTGGTCCTGGGCGGTCCGGGTGCGGTCCCGGGCGGTCCGGGGCGGTCCCGGGCGGTCCCGGGCGGTCCCGGGCGGTCCCGGGTGGTCCCGTGCGGTCTCGGGCGGTCCCGGGCGGTCCCGCGGTCCAGGGCGGTCCCGGGCGGTCCAAGGCGGTCCCGGGCGGTCCCGGGCGGTCCGGGGCGGTCCCGGGCGGTCCCGGGCGGTCCCGGGCGGTCCCGGGCGGTCCCGGGCGGTCCCGGGCGGTCCCGGGCCGTCCCGGGCGGTCCGGGGCGGTCCCGGGCGGTCCGGGGCGGTCCCGGGCGGTCCGGGTCGGTCCCGGGCGGTCCCGGGCGGTCCCGAACGGTCCTGGGCGGTCCCGGGCGGTCCCGGGCGGTCCGGGGCGGTCCCGGGCGGTCCGGGGCAGTCGCGGGCGGTCCGGGGCGGTCCCGGGCGGTCCGGGGCGGTCCCGGGCGGTCCGGTGCAGTCCCGGGCGGTCCGGGGCGGTCCCGGGCGGTCCGGGGCGGTCCCGGGCGGTCCCGGGCGGTCCCGGGCGGTCCCGGGCGGTCCCGGGTGGTCCCGGGCGGTCCGGGGCGGTCCCGGGCGGTCCCGGGCGCTCCCGGGCGGTCCGGGGCGGTCCTGGGCGGTCCCGGGCGTACCCGGGCGGTCTCGGGCGGTCCAGGGCGGTCCCGGGCGGTCCCGGGCGGTCCCGGGCGGTCCCGGGCGGTCCCGGGCGTTCCAGGGCGGTCCCGGGCGGTCCAGGGCGGTCCCGGGCGGACCTGGGCGGTCCCGGGCGGTCCGAGGCGGTCCCGGGCGGTCCGGGTCGGTCCCGGGTGGTCCCGGGCGGTCCCGGGTGTTCTAGGGCGGTCCCGGGCGGTCCGGGGCGGTCCTGGGCGGTCCCGGGCGGTCCCGGGCGGTCCGGGTGTGGTCCTGGGTGGTCCAGGTGCCGGTCCCAGGCGGTCCGGGTGCGGTCCCGGGCGGTCCGGGTGTGGTCCTGGGTGGTCCAGGTGCGGTCCCGGGCGGTCCGGGGCGGTCCCGGGTGGTCCCGGGCGGTCCCAGGCGGTCCCGGGTGGTCCCGGGCGGTCTCGGGCGGTCACGGGCGGTCCCGGCGGTCCAGGGCGGTCCCGCGCGGTCCCGGGCGGTCCGGGGCGGTCCTGGGCGGTCCCGGGCGGTCCCGGGCGGTCCCGGGCGGTCGGGGCGGTCCCGGGCGGTCCGGGTGTGGTCCTGGGCGGTCCCGGGCGGTCCCGGGCGGTCCCGGTCGGTCCGGGCGGTCCGGGGCGGTCCCGGGCGGTCCGGGGCGGTCCCGGGCGGTCCGGGGCAGTCCCGGGCGGTCCAGGGCAGTCCTGGGCGGTCCCGGGTGGTCCCGGGCGGTCCGGGGCGGTCCCGGGCGGTCCCGGGCGCTCCCGGGCGGTCCTGGCGGTCCCGTGCGGTCCCGGGCGTACCCGGGCGGTCTCGGGCGGTCCCGGGCGGTCCAGGGCGGTCCCGGGCGGTCCCGGGCGGTCCCGGGCGGTCCCGGGCGTTCCAGGGCGGTCCCGGGCGGTCCAGGGCGGTCCCGGGCGGTCCTTGGCGGTCCCGGGCGGTCCAAGGCGGTCCCGGGCGGTCCGGGGCGGTCCCGGGCGGTCCCGGGCGGTCCCGGTCGTTCTAGGGCGGTCCCGGGCGGTCCGGGGCGGTCCCGGGCGGTCCCGGGCGGTCCCGGGCGGTCCCGGGCGGTCGGGGCGGTCCCGGGCGGTCCGGGTGTGGTCCTGGGCGGTCCGGGTGCGGTCCCGGGCGGTCCGGGTGTGGTCCTGGGCGGTCCAGGGCGGTCCCGGCCGGTCCCGGGCGGTCCCGGGCGGTCGGGGCGGTCCCGGGCGGTCCGGGTGTGGTCCTGGGCGGTCCCGGGCGGTCCTGGGCGGTCCCGGGCGGTCCCGGGCGGTCCGGGGCGGTCCCAGGCGGTCCGGGGCAGTCCCGGGCGGTCCGGGCGGTCCTGGGCAGTCCGGGGCGGTCCCGGGCGGTCCGGGGCAGTCCCGGGCGGTCGGGGCGGTCCCGGGCTGTCCGGGTGTGGTCCTGGGCGGTCCGGGTGCGGTCCCGGGCGGTCCGGGGCGGTCCCGGGCGGTCCCGGGCGGTCCCGGGCGGTCCCGGGTGGTCCCGTGCGGTCTCGGGCGGTCCCGGGCGGTCCCGCGGTCCAGGGCGGTCCCGGGCGGTCCAAGGCGGTCCCGGGCGGTCCCGGGCGGTCCGGGGCGGTCCCGGGCGGTCCCGGGCGGTCCCGGGCGGTCCCGGGCGGTCCCGGGCGGTCCCGGGCTGTCCCGGGCCGTCCCGGGCGGTCCGGGGCGGTCCCGGGCGGTCCGGGGCGGTCCCGGGCGGTCCGGGGCGGTCCCGGGCGGTCCCGGGCGGTCCGGGGCGGTCCCGGGCGGTCCCGGGCGGTCCGGGGCGGTCCCGGGCGGTCCCGGGCGCTCCCGGGCGGTCCTGGGCGGTCCCGTGCGGTCCCGGGCGTACCCGGGCGGTCTCGGGCGGTCCCGGGCGGTCCAGGGCGGTCCCGGGCGGTCCCGGGCGGTCCCAGGCGGTCCCGGGCGTTCCAGGGCGGTCCCGGGCGGTCCAGGGCGGTCCCGGGCGGTCCCGGGCGGTCCCGGGCGTTCCAGGGCGGTCCCGGGCGGTCCAGGGCGGTCCCGGGCGGTCCTTGGCGGTCCCGGGCGGTCCAAGGCGGTCCCGGGCGGTCCTTGGCGGTCCCGGGCGGTCCAAGGCGGTCCCGGGCGGTCCGGGGCGGTCCCGGGCGGTCCCGGGCGGTCCCGGTCGTTCTAGGGCGGTCCCGGGCGGTCCGGGGCGGTCCCGGGCGGTCCCGGGCGGTCCCGGGCGGTCCCGGGCGGTCGGGGCGGTCCCGGGCGGTCCCGGGTGTGGTCCTGGGCGGTCCGGGTGCGGTCCCGGGCGGTCCGGTGGTCTGGCGTGGTCCTGGGCGGTCCAGGGCGGTCCCGGCCGGTCCCGGGCGGTCCCGGGCGGTCGGGGCGGTCCCGGGCGGTCCGGGTGTGGTCCTGGGCGGTCCCGGGCGGTCCTGGGCGGTCCCGGGCGGTCCCGGGCGGTCCGGGGCGGTCCCAGGCGGTCCGGGGCAGTCCCGGGCGGTCCGGGCGGTCCTGGGCAGTCCGGGGCGGTCCCGGGCGGTCCGGGGCAGTCCCGGGCGGTCCGGGGCGGTCCCGGGCTGTCCGGGTGTGGTCCTGGGCGGTCCGGTGCGGTCCCCGGGCGGTCCGGGGCGGGTCCGGGGCGGTCCCGGGCGGTCCCGGGCGGTCCCGGGTGTCCCGTGCGGTCTCGGGCGGTCCCGGGCGGTCCCGCGGTCCAGGGCGGTCCCGGGCGGTCCAAGGCGGTCCCGGGCGGTCCCGGGCGGTCCGGGCGGTCCCGGGCGGTCCCGGGCGGTCCCGGGCGGTCCCGGGCGGTCCCGGGCGGTCCCGGGCTGTCCGGGCCGTCCCGGGCGGTCCGGGGCGGTCCCGGGCGGTCCGGGGCGGTCCCGGGCGGTCCGGGGCGGTCCCGGGCGGTCCGGGGCGGTCCGGGGCGGTCCCGGGCGGTCCCGGGCGGTCCGGCGGTCCCGGGCGGTCCCGGGCGGTCCCGGGCGCTCCCGGGCGGTCCTGGGCGGTCCCGTGCGGTCCCGGGCGTACCCGGGCGGTCTCGGGCGGTCCCGGGCGGTCCAGGGCGGTCCCGGGCGGTCCCGGGGCGGTCCCAGGCGGTCCCGGGCGTTCCAGGGCGGTCCCGGGCGGTCCAGGGCGGTCCCGGGCGGTCCTTGGCGGTCCCGGGCGGTCCAAGGCGGTCCCGGGCGGTCCGGGGCGGTCCCGGGCGGTCCGGGCGGTCCCGGTCGTTCTAGGGCGGTCCCGGGCGGTCCGGGGCGGTCCCGGGCGGTCCCGGCGGTCCCGGGCGGTCCCGGGCGGTCGGGGCGGTCCCGGGCGGTCCGGGTGTGGTCCTGGGCGGTCCGGGTGCGGTCCCGGGCGGTCCGGGTGTGGTCCTGGGCGGTCCAGGGCGGTCCCGGCCGGTCCCGGGCGGTCCCGGGCGGTCGGGGCGGTCCCGGGCGGTCCGGGTGTGGTCCTGGGCGGTCCCGGGCGGTCCTGGGCGGTCCTGGGCGGTCCCGGGCGGTCCGGGCGGTCCCAGGCGGTCCGGGGCAGTCCCGGGCGGTCCGGGCGGTCCTGGGCAGTCCGGGGCGGTCCCGGGCGGTCCGGGGCAGTCCCGGGCGGTCCGGGCGGTCCCGGGCTGTCCGGGTGTGGTCCTGGGCGGTCCGGGTGCGGTCCCGGGCGGTCCGGGGCGGTCCCGGGCGGTCCCGGGCGGTCCCGGGCGGTCCCGGGTGGTCCCGTGCGGTCTCGGGCGGTCCCGGGCGGTCCCGCGGTCCAGGGCGGTCCCGGGCGGTCCAAGGCGGTCCCGGGCGGTCCCGGGCGGTCCGGGCGGTCCCGGGCGGTCCCGGGCGGTCCCGGCGGTCCCGGGCGGTCCCGGGCGGTCCCGGGCGGTCCCGGGCCGTCCCGGGCGGTCCGGGGCGGTCCCGGGCGGTCCGGGGCGGTCCCGGGCGGTCCGGGGCGGTCCCGGGCGGTCCCGGGCGGTCCCGAACGGTCCTGGGCGGTCCCGGGCGGTCCCGGGCGGTCGGGGCGGTCCCGGGCGGTCCGGGGCAGTCGCGGGCGGTCCGGGGCGGTCCCGGGCGGTCCGGGGCGGTCCCGGGCGGTCCGGTGCAGTCCCGGGCGGTCCGGGGCGGTCCCGGGCGGTCCGGGGCGGTCCCGGGCGGTCCCGGGCGGTCCCGGGCGGTCCCGGGCGGTCCCGGGTGGTCCCGGCCGGTCCGGGGCGGTCCCGGGCGGTCCCGGGCGCTCCCGGGCGGTCCAGGGCGGTCCTGGGCGGGTCCCGGGCGTACCCGGGCGGTCTCGGGCGGTCCAGGGCGGTCCCGGGCGGTCCCGGGCGGTCCCGGGCGGTCCCGGGCGGTCCCGGGCGTTCCAGGCGGTCCCGGCGGTCCAGGGCGGTCCCGGGCGGACCTGGGCGGTCCCGGGCGGTCCGAGGCGGTCCCGGGCGGTCCGGGTCGGTCCCGGGTGGTCCCGGGCGGTCCCGGGTGTTCTAGGGCGGTCCCGGGCGGTCCGGGGCGGTCCTGGGCGGTCCCGGGCGGTCCCGGGCGGTCCCGGGCGGTCGGGGCGGTCCCGGGCGGTCCGGGTGTGGTCCTGGGCAGTCCCGGGCGGTCCCGGGCGGTCCCGGGCGGTCCCGGGCGGTCCGGGGCGGTCCCGGGCGGTCCGGGGCAGTCCCGGGCGGTCCGGGGCGGTCCCGGGCAGTCCGGGGCGGTCCCGGGCGGTCCGGGGCAGTCCCGGGCGGTCCGGGGCAGTCCTGGGCGGTCCGGGGCAGTCCCGGGCGGTCCCGGGCGGTCACGGGTGGTCCCGGGCGGTCCGGGGCGGTCCCGGGCGGTCCCGGGCGCTCCCGGGCGGTCCTGGGCGGTCCCGGGCGGTCCCCGGGCGTACCCGGGCGGTCTCGGGCGGTCCCGGGCGGTCCAGGGCGGTCCCGGGCGGTCCCGGGCGGTCCCGGGCGTTCCAGGGCGGTCCCGGGCGGTCCAGGGCGGTCCCGGGCGGTCCTGGGCGGTCCCGGGCGGTCCAAGGCGGTCCCGGGCGGTCCGGGGCGGTCCTGGGCGGTCCCGGGCGGTCCCGGTCGTTCTAGGGCGGTCCCGGGCGGTCCGGGGCGGTCCCGGGCGGTCCCGGGCAGTCCCGGGCGGTCCCGGGCGGTCGGGGCGGTCCCGGGCCCGTCCGGGTGTGGTCCTGGGCGGTCCGGGTGCGGTCCCGGGCGGTCCGGGTGTGGTCCTGGGCGGTCCAGGTGCGGTCCCGGGCGGTCCGGGGCGGTCCCGGGCGGTCCCGGGCGGTCCCAGGCGGTCCCGGGTGGTCCCGGGCGGTCTCGGGCGGTCACGGGCGGTCCCGGCGGTCCAGGGCGGTCCCGCGCGGTCCCGGGCGGTCCCGGGCGGTCGGGGCAGTCCCGGGCGGTCCGGGTGTGGTCCTGGGCGGTCCCGGGCGGTCCCGGGCGGTCCCGGCGGGTCCGGGCGGTCCCGGGGCGTTCCCGGGCGGTCTGGGGCAGTCCCGGGCGGTCTGGGGCGGTCCCGGGCGGTCCGGGGCGGTCCCGGGCGGTCCGGGGCAGTCCCGGGCGGTCCAGGGCAGTCCTGGGCGGTCCCGGGTGGTCCCGGGCGGTCCGGGGCGGTCCCGGGCGGTCCCGGGCGCTCCCGGGCGGTCCTGGGCGGTCCCGGGCGGTCCCGGGCGTACCCGGGCGGTCTCGGGCGGTCCCGGGCGGTCCAGGGCGGTCCCGGGCGGTCCCGGGCGGTCCCGGGCGGTCCCGGGCGTTCCAGGGCGATCCCGGGCGGTCCAGGGCGGTCCCGGGCGGTCCTTGGCGGTCCCGGGCGGTCCAAGGCGGTCCCGGGCGGTCCGGGGCGGTCCCGGGCGGTCCCGGCGGTCCCGGTCGTTCTAGGGCGGTCCCGGGCGGTCCGGGGCGGTCCCGGGCGGTCCCGGGCGGTCCCGGGCGGTCCCGGGCGGTCGGGGCGGTCCCGGTCGGTCCGGGTGTGTCCTGGGCGGTCCGGGTGCGGTCCCGGGCGGTCCGGGTGTGGTCCTGGGCGGTCCAGGTGCGGTCCTGGGTGGTCCGGGGCGGTCCCTGGCGGTCCCGGGCGGTCCCAGGCGGTCCCGGGTGGTCCCGGGCGGTCTCGGGCGGTCACGGGCAGTCCCGGCGGTCCAGGGCGGTCCGGGGCGGTCCCGGGCGGTCCGGGGCGGTCCCGGGCGGTCCGGGGCGGTCCCGGGCGGTCCGGGGCGGTCCCGGGCGGTCCGGGGCAATCCGGGGCGGTGCGGGGCGGTCCGGGGCGTTCCCGGGCGGTCCCGGGCGGTCTGGGGCGGTCTCGGGTGGTCCGGGGCGGTCCTGGGCGGTCCGGGGCGGTCCCGGGCGGTCCGGGGCAATCCGGGGCGGTCCGGGGCGGTCCGGGGCAGTCCCCGGGCGGTCCTGGGCAGTCCCGGGCGGTCCCGCGCGGTCCAGAGTGGTCCCGGGCGGTCTAGGGCGGTCCCGGGCAATCCCGGCGGTCCCGGGCGGTCCCGGGCGGTCCCGGGCGGTCCCGGGCGGTCTGGGGCGGTCCCGGGCGGTCGCGGGCAGTCCCGGGCGGTCCAGGGCGGTCCCGGGCGGTCCGGGGCGGTCCCGGGCGGTCCGGGGCGGTCCCGGGCGGTCCGGGGCGGTCCCGTGCGGTCCTGGGCGGTCTAGGGCGGTCCCGGCGGTCCTGGGCGGTCCCGGGCGGTTTGAGGCGGTCCCGGGCGGTCCGGGGCGGTCCCGGCGGTCCGGGCGGTCCCGGGCGTTCTAGGGCGGTCCCGGGCGGTCTGGGGCGGTCCCGGGCGGTCCCGGGCGGTCCCGGGCGGTCGGGGCGGTCCCGGGCGGTCCAGGTGTGGTCCTGGGCGGTCCGGGTGTGGTCCCGGGCGGTCCGGGGCGGTCCCGGGCGGTCCCGGGCAGTCCCGGGCGGTCCCGGGTGGTCCCGGGCGGTCTCGGGTGGTCACGGGCGATCCCGGCGCTCCAGGGCGGTCCTGGGCGGTCCCGGGCGGTCCCGGGCGGTCCCGGGCGGTCCGGGGCGGTCCCGGGCGGTCCCGGGCGGTCCCGGGCGGTCCCGGGTGGTCCCGGGCGGTCCGGGGCGGTCCCAGGCGGTCCGGGGCAGTCCCGGGCGGTCCGGGGCGGTCCCGGGCGGTCCGGGGCGGTCCCGGTGGGTCCGGGGCAGTCCCGGGCGGTCCGGGGCGGTCCCGGGCGGTCCGGGGCAATCCGGGGCGGTCCCGGGCGGTCCGGGGCGGTCCCGGGCGATCCTGGGCGGTCCCGGGCGGTCCGAGGCGGTCCCGGGCGGTCCGGGGCGGTCCCGGGCGGTCCCGGGCGGTCCCAGGCGTTCTAGGGCGGTCCCGGGCGGTCCGGGGTGGTCCGGGGCGGTCCCGGCGGTCGCGGGCAGTCCCGGGCGGTCCAGGGCGGTCCCGGGCGGTCCGGGCGGACCCGGGCGGTCCGGGGCGGTCCCGGGCGGTCCGGGCGGTCCCGGGCGGTCCCGGGCGGTCTAGGGCGGTCCCGGGCGGTCCTGGGCGGTCCCGGGCGGTCCGAGGCGGTCCCGGGCGGTCCGGGGCGGTCCCGGGCGGTCCCGGGCGGTCCCGGGCGTTCTAGGGCGGTCCCGGGCGGTCTGGGGCGGTCCCGGGCGGTCCCGGGCGGTCCCGGGCGGTCGGGGCGGTCCCGGGCGGTCCGGTGTGGTCCTGGGCGGTCCGGGTGTGGTCCCGGGCGGTCCGGGGCGGTCCCGGGCGGTCCCGGGCGGTCCCGGGCGGTCCCGGGTGGTCCCGGGCGGTCTCGGGTGGTCACGGGCGGTCCCGGCGCTCCAGGGCGGTCCTGGGTGGTCCCGGGCGGTCCCGGGCGGGTCCGGCGGTCCCGGGCGGTCCAAGGCGGTCCCGGGCGTCCCCGGGCGGTCCCGGGCGGTCCCGGGCGGTCCCGGGCGGTCCCGGGCCGTCCCGGGCGGTCCGGGGCGGTCCCGGGCGGTCCGGGCGGTCCCGGGCGGTCCGGGGCGGTCCCGGGCGGTCCCGGGCGGTCCCGAACGGTCCTGGGCGGTCCCGGGCGGTCCGGGGCAGTCGCGGGCGGTCCGGGGCGGTCCCGGGCGGTCCGGGGCGGTCCGGGCGATCCGGTGCAGTCCCGGGCGGTCCGGGGCGGTCCCGGGCGGTCCGGTGCGGTCCCGGGCGGTCCCGGGCGGTCCCGGGCGGTCCCGGGCGGTCCCGGGTGGTCCCGGGCGGTCCGGGGCGGTCCCGGGCGGTCCCGGGCGCTCCCGGGCGGTCCGGGGCGGTCCTGGGCGGTCCCGGGCGTACCCGGGCGGTCTCGGGCGGTCCAGGGCGGTCCCGGGCGGTCCCGGGCGGTCCCGGGCGGTCCCGGGCGGTCCCGGGCGTTCCAGGGCGGTCCCGGGCGGTCCAGGGCGGTCCCGGGCGGACCTGGGCGGTCCGGGCGGTCCGAGGCGGTCCTGGGCGGTCCGGGGCGGTCCCGGGTGGTCCCGGGCGGTCCCGGGTGTTCTAGGGCGGTCCCGGGCGGTCCGGGGCGGTCCTGGGCGGTCCCGGGCGTCCCGGGCGGTCCTGGGCGGTCGGGGCGGTCCCGGGCGGTCCGGGTGTGGTCCTGGGCAGTCCCGGGCGGTCCCGGGCGGTCCCGGGCGGTCCCGGGCGGTCCGGGGCGGTCCCGGGCGGTCCGGGGCAGTCCCGGGCGGTCCGGGGCGGTCCCGGGCAGTCCGGGGCGGTCCCGGGCGGTCCGGGGCAGTCCCAGGCGGTCCGGGGCAGTCCTGGGCGGTCCAGGGCGGTCCCGGGCGGTCCCGGGCGGTCACGGGTGGTCCCGGGCGGTCCGGGGCGGTCCCGGGCGGTCCCGGGCGCTCCCGGGCGGTCCTGGGCGGTCCCGGGCGGTCCCGGGCGTACCCGGGCGGTCTCGGGCGGTCCCGGGCGGTCCAGGGCGGTCCCGGGCGGTCCCGGGCGGTCCCGGGCGTTCCAGGGCGGTCCCGGGCGGTCCAGGGCGGTCCCGGGCGGTCCTGCGCGGTCCCGGGCGGTCCAAGGCGGTCCCGGGCGGTCCGGGGCGGTCCTGGGCGGTCCCGGGCGGTCCCGGTCGTTCTAGGGCGGTCCCGGGCGGTCCGGGGCGGTCCCGGGCGGTCCCGGGCGGTCCCGGGCGGTCCCGGGCGGTCGGGGCGGTCCCGGGCGGTCCGGGGCAGTCGCGGGCGGTCCGGGGCGGTCCCGGGCGGTCCGGGGCGGTCCCGGGCGATCCGGTGCAGTCCCGGGCGGTCCGGGGCGGTCCCGGGCGGTCCGGTGCGGTCCCGGGCGGTCCCGGGCGGTCCCGGGCGGTCCCGGGCGGTCCCGGGTGGTCCCGGGCGGTCCGGGGCGGTCCCGGGCGGTCCCGGGCGCTCCCGGGCGGTCCGGGGCGGTCCTGGGCGGTCCCGGGCGTACCCGGGCGGTCTCGGGCGGTCCAGGGCGGTCCCGGGCGGTCCCGGGCGGTCCCGGGCGGTCCCGGGCGGTCCCGGGCGTTCCAGGGCGGTCCCGGGGGTCCCGGGCGGACCTGGGCGGTCCCGGGCGGTCCGAGGCGGTCCTGGGCGGTCCGGGGCGGTCCCGGGTGGTCCCGGGCGGTCCCGGGTGTTCTAGGGCGGTCCCGGGCGGTCCGGGGCGGTCCTGGGCGGTCCCGGGCGTCCCGGGCGGTCCTGGGCGGTCGGGGCGGTCCCGGGCGGTCCGGGTGTGGTCCTGGGCAGTCCCGGGCGGTCCCGGGCGGTCCCGGGCGGTCCCGGGCGGTCCGGGGCGGTCCCGGGCGGTCCGGGGCAGTCCCGGGCGGTCCGGGGCGGTCCCGGGCAGTCCGGGGCGGTCCCGGGCGGTCCGGGGCAGTCCCAGGCGGTCCGGGGCAGTCCTGGGCGGTCCAGGGCGGTCCCGGGCGGTCCCGGGCGGTCACGGGTGGTCCCGGGCGGTCCGGGGCGGTCCCGGGCGGTCCCGGGCGCTCCCGGGCGGTCCTGGGCGGTCCCGGGCGGTCCCGGGCGTACCCGGGCGGTCTCGGGCGGTCCCGGGCGGTCCAGGGCGGTCCCGGGCGGTCCCGGGCGGTCCCGGGCGTTCCAGGGCGGTCCCGGGCGGTCCAGGGCGGTCCCGGGCGGTCCTGCGCGGTCCCGGGCGGTCCAAGGCGGTCCCGGGCGGTCCGGGGCGGTCCTGGGCGGTCCCGGGCGGTCCCGGTCGTTCTAGGGCGGTCCCGGGCGGTCCGGGGCGGTCCCGGGCGGTCCCGGGCGGTCCCGGGCGGTCCCGGGCGGTCGGGGCGGTCCCGGGCGGTCCGGGTGTGGTCCTGGGCGGTCCGGGTGCGGTCCCGGGCGGTCCGGGTGTGGTCCTGGGCGGTCCAGGTGCGGTCCCGGGCGGTCCGGGGCGGTCCCGGGCGGTCCCGGGCGGTCCCAGGCGGTCCCGGGTGGTCCCGGGCGGTCTCGGGCGGTCACGGGCGGTCCCGGCGGTCCAGGGCGGTCCCGCGCGGTCCCGGGCGGTCCGGGGCAGTCCTGGGCGGTCCCGGGCGGTCCCGGGCGGTCCCGGGCGGTCGGGGCGGTCCCGGGCGGTCCGGGTGTGGTCCTGGGCGGTCCCGGGCGGTCCCGGGCGGTCCCGGGCGGTCCGGGCGGTCCGGGGCGGTCCCGGGCGGTCTGGGGCAGTCCCGGGCGGTCTGGGGCGGTCCCGGGCGGTCCGGGGCGGTCCCGGGCGGTCCGGGGCAGTCCCGGGCGGTCCAGGGCAGTCCTGGGCGGTCCCGGGTGGTCCCGGGCGGTCCGGGGCGGTCCCGGGCGGTCCCGGGCGCTCCCGGGCGGTCCTGGGCGGTCCCGGGCGGTCCCGGGCGTACCCGGGCGGTCTCGGGCGGTCCCGGACGGTCCAGGGCGGTCCCGGGCGGTCCCGGGCGGTCCCGGGCGGTCCCGGGCGTTCCAGGGCGGTCCCGGGCGGTCCAGGGCGGTCCCGGGCGGTCCTTGGCGGTCCCGGGCGGTCCAAGGCGGTCCCGGGCGGTCCGGGGCGGTCCCGGGCGATCCCGGGCGGTCCCGGTCGTTCTAGGGCGGTCCCGGGCGGTCCGGGGCGGTCCCGGGCGGTCCCGGGCGGTCCCGGGCGGTCCCGGGCGGTCGGTGCGGTCCCGGGCGGTCCGGGTGTGGTCCTGGGCGGTCCGGGTGCGGTCCCGGGCGGTCCGGGTGTGGTCCTGGGCGGTCCAGGTGCGGTCCTGGGCGGTCCGGGGCGGTCCCTGGCGGTCCCGGGCGGTCCCAGGCGGTCCCGGGTGGTCCCGGGCGGTCTCGGGCGGTCACGGGCGGTCCCGGCGGTCCAGGGCGGTCCCGGGCGGTCCCGGGCGGTCCTGGGCGGTCCCGGGCGGTCCCGGGCGGTCCCGGGCGGTCCCGGGTGGTCCCGGGCGGTCCCGGGCGGTCCCGGGCGGTCCGGGGCGGTCCCGGGCGGTCCGGGGCGGTCCGAGGCGGTCCCGGGCGGTCCGGGGCGGTCCCGGGCGGTCCCGGGCGGTCCCGGGCGTTCTAGGGCGGTCCCGGGCGGTCTGGGGCGGTCCCGGGCGGTCCCGGGCGGTCCCGGGCGGTCGGGGCGGTCCCGGGCGGTCCGGGTGTGGTCCTGGGCGGTCCGGGTGTGGTCCCGGGCGGTCCGGGGCGGTCCCGGGCGGTCCCGGGCGGTCCCGGGCGGTCCCGGGTGGTCCCGGGCGGTCTCGGGTGGTCACGGGCGGTCCCGGCGCTCCAGGGCGGTCCTGGGTGGTCCCGGGCGGTCCCGGGCGGGTCCCGGGCGGTCCCGGGCGGTCCAAGGCGGTCCCGGGCGTCCCGGGCGGTCCCGGGCGGTCCCGGGCGGTCCCGGGCGGTCCCGGGCCGTCCCGGGCGGTCCGGGGCGGTCCCGGGCGGTCCGGGGCGGTCCCGGGCGGTCCGGGGCGGTCCCGGGCGGTCCCGGGCGGTCCCGAACGGTCCTGGGCGGTCCCGGGCGGTCCGGGGCAGTCGCGGGCGGTCCGGGGCGGTCCCGGGCGGTCCGGGGCGGTCCCGGGCGATCCGGTGCAGTCCCGGGCGGTCCGGGGCGGTCCCGGGCGGTCCGGTGCGGTCCCGGGCGGTCCCGGGCGGTCCCGGGCGGTCCCGGGCGGTCCCGGGTGGTCCCGGGCGGTCCGGGGCGGTCCCGGGCGGTCCCGGGCGCTCCCGGGCGGTCCGGGGCGGTCCTGGGCGGTCCCGGGCGTACCCGGGCGGTCTCGGGCGGTCCAGGGCGGTCCCGGGCGGTCCCGGGCGGTCCCGGGCGGTCCCGGGCGGTCCCGGGCGTTCCAGGGCGGTCCCGGGCGGTCCAGGGCGGTCCCGGGCGGACCTGGGCGGTCCCGGGCGGTCCGAGGCGGTCCTGGGCGGTCCGGGGCGGTCCCGGGTGGTCCCGGGCGGTCCCGGGTGTTCTAGGGCGGTCCCGGGCGGTCCGGGGCGGTCCTGGGCGGTCCCGGGCGTCCCGGGCGGTCCTGGGCGGTCGGGGCGGTCCCGGGCGGTCCGGGTGTGGTCCTGGGCAGTCCCGGGCGGTCCCGGGCGGTCCCGGGCGGTCCCGGGCGGTCCGGGGCGGTCCCGGGCGGTCCGGGGCAGTCCCGGGCGGTCCGGGGCGGTCCCGGGCAGTCCGGGGCGGTCCCGGGCGGTCCGGGGCAGTCCCAGGCGGTCCGGGGCAGTCCTGGGCGGTCCAGGGCGGTCCCGGGCGGTCCCGGGCGGTCACGGGTGGTCCCGGGCGGTCCGGGGCGGTCCCGGGCGGTCCCGGGCGCTCCCGGGCGGTCCTGGGCGGTCCCGGGCGGTCCCGGGCGTACCCGGGCGGTCTCGGGCGGTCCCGGGCGGTCCAGGGCGGTCCCGGGCGGTCCCGGGCGGTCCCGGGCGTTCCAGGGCGGTCCCGGGCGGTCCAGGGCGGTCCCGGGCGGTCCTGCGCGGTCCCGGGCGGTCCAAGGCGGTCCCGGGCGGTCCGGGGCGGTCCTGGGCGGTCCCGGGCGGTCCCGGTCGTTCTAGGGCGGTCCCGGGCGGTCCGGGGCGGTCCCGGGCGGTCCCGGGCGGTCCCGGGCGGTCCCGGGCGGTCGGGGCGGTCCCGGGCGGTCCGGGTGTGGTCCTGGGCGGTCCGGGTGCGGTCCCGGGCGGTCCGGGTGTGGTCCTGGGCGGTCCAGGTGCGGTCCCGGGCGGTCCGGGGCGGTCCCGGGCGGTCCCGGGCGGTCCCAGGCGGTCCCGGGTGGTCCCGGGCGGTCTCGGGCGGTCACGGGCGGTCCCGGCGGTCCAGGGCGGTCCCGCGCGGTCCCGGGCGGTCCGGGGCAGTCCTGGGCGGTCCCGGGCGGTCCCGGGCGGTCCCGGGCGGTCGGGGCGGTCCCGGGCGGTCCGGGTGTGGTCCTGGGCGGTCCCGGGCGGTCCCGGGCGGTCCCGGGCGGTCCGGGCGGTCCGGGGCGGTCCCGGGCGGTCTGGGGCAGTCCCGGGCGGTCTGGGGCGGTCCCGGGCGGTCCGGGCGGTCCCGGGCGGTCCGGGGCAGTCCCGGGCGGTCCAGGGCAGTCCTGGGCGGTCCCGGGTGGTCCCGGGCGGTCCGGGGCGGTCCCGGGCGGTCCCGGGCGCTCCCGGGCGGTCCTGGGCGGTCCCGGGCGGTCCCGGGCGTACCCGGGCGGTCTCGGGCGGTCCCGGACGGTCCAGGGCGGTCCCGGGCGGTCCCGGGCGGTCCCGGGCGGTCCCGGGCGTTCCAGGGCGGTCCCGGGCGGTCCAGGGCGGTCCCGGGCGGTCCTTGGCGGTCCCGGGCGGTCCAAGGCGGTCCCGGGCGGTCCGGGGCGGTCCCGGGCGATCCCGGGCGGTCCCGGTCGTTCTAGGGCGGTCCCGGGCGGTCCGGGGCGGTCCCGGGCGGTCCCGGGCGGTCCCGGGCGGTCCCGGGCGGTCGGTGCGGTCCCGGGCGGTCCGGGTGTGGTCCTGGGCGGTCCGGGTGCGGTCCCGGGCGGTCCGGGTGTGGTCCTGGGCGGTCCAGGTGCGGTCCTGGGCGGTCCGGGGCGGTCCCTGGCGGTCCCGGGCGGTCCCAGGCGGTCCCGGGTGGTCCCGGGCGGTCTCGGGCGGTCACGGGCGGTCCCGGCGGTCCAGGGCGGTCCGGGCGGTCCCGGGCGGTCCCGGGCGGTCCTGGGCGGTCCCGGGCGGTCCCGGGCGGTCCCGGGCGGTCCCGGGTGGTCCCGGGCGGTCCCGGGCGGTCCCGGGCGGTCCGGGGCGGTCCCGGGCGGTCCGGGGCAGTCCCGGGCGGTCCGGGGCAGTCCTGGGCGGTCCAGGGCGGTCCCGGGCGGTCCCGGGCGGTCACGGGTGGTCCCGGGCGGTCCGGGGCGGTCCCGGGCGGTCCCGGGCGCTCCCGGGCGGTCCTGGGCGGTCCCGGGCGGTCCCGGGCGTACCCGGGCGGTCTCGGGCGGTCCCGGGCGGTCCAGGGCGGTGCCGGGCGGTCCCGGGCGGTCCCGGGCGTTCCAGGGCGGTCCCGGGCGGTCCAGGGCGGTCCCGGGCGGTCCTGGGCGGTCCCGGGCGGTCCAAGGCGGTCCCGGGCGGTCCGGGGCGGTCCTGGGCGGTCCCGGGCGGTCCCGGTCGTTCTAGGGCGGTCCCGGGCGGTCCGGGGCGGTCCCGGGCGGTCCCGGGCGGTCCCGGGCGGTCCCGGGCGGTCGGGGCGGTCCCGGGCGGTCCGGGTGTGGTCCTGGGCGGTCCGGGTGCGGTCCCGGGCGGTCCGGGTGTGGTCCTGGGCGGTCCAGGTGCGGTCCCGGGCGGTCCGGGGCGGTCCCGGGCGGTCCCGGGCGGTCCCAGGCGGTCCCGGGTGGTCCCGGGCGGTCTCGGGCGGTCACGGGCGGTCCCGGCGGTCCAGGGCGGTCCCGCGCGGTCCCGGGCGGTCCGGGGCGGTCCTGGGCGGTCCCGGGCGGTCCCGGGCGGTCCCGGGCGGTCGGGGCGGTCCCGGGCGGTCCGGGTGTGGTCCTGGGCGGTCCCGGGCGGTCCCGGGCGGTCCCGGGCGGTCCGGGCGGTCCGGGGCGGTCCCGGGCGGTCTGGGGCAGTCCCGGGCGGTCTGGGGTGGTCCCGGGCGGTCCGGGGCGGTCCCGGGCGGTCCGGGGCAGTCCCGGGCGGTCCAGGGCAGTCCTGGGCGGTCCCGGGTGGTCCCGGGCGGTCCGGGGCGGTCCCGGGCGGTCCCGGGCGCTCCCGGGCGGTCCTGGGCGGTCCCGGGCGGTCCCGGGCGTACCCGGGCGGTCTCGGGCGGTCCCGGACGGTCCAGGGCGGTCCCGGGCGGTCCCGGGCGGTCCCGGGCGGTCCCGGGCGTTCCAGGGCGGTCCCGGGCGGTCCAGGGCGGTCCCGGGCGGTCCTTGGCGGTCCCGGGCGGTCCAAGGCGGTCCCGGGCGGTCCGGGGCGGTCCCGGGCGATCCCGGGCGGTCCCGGTCGTTCTAGGGCGGTCCCGGGCGGTCCGGGGCGGTCCCGGGCGGTCCCGGGCGGTCCCAGGCGGTCCCGGGCGGTCGGGGCGGTCCCGGGCGGTCCGGGTGTGGTCCTGGGCGGTCCGGGTGCGGTCCCGGGCGGTCCGGGTGTGGTCCTGGGCGGTCCAGGTGCGGTCCTGGGCGGTCCGGGGCGGTCCCTGGCGGTCCCGGGCAGTCCCAGGCGGTCCCGGGTGGTCCCGGGCGGTCTCGGGCGGTCACGGGCGGTCCCGGCGGTCCAGGGCGGTCCCGGGCGGTCCCGGGCGGTCCTGGGCGGTCCCGGGCGGTCCCGGGCGGTCCCGGGCGGTCCCGGGTGGTCCCGGGCGGTCCCGGGCGGTCCCGGGCGGTCCGGGGCGGTCCCGGGCGGTCCGGGGCGGTCCCGGGCGGTCCGGGGCGGTCCCGGGCGGTCCGGGGCGGTCCCGGGCGGTCCGGGGCGGTCCCGGGCGGTCCGGGGCAATCCGGGGCGGTGCGGGGCGGTCCGGGGCGTTCCCGGGCGGTCGCGGGCGGTCTGGGGCAGTCTCGGGTGGTCCGGGGCGGTCCTGGGCGGTCCGGGGCGGTCCCGGGCGGTCCGGGGCAATCCGGGGCGGTCCGGGGCGGTCCGGGGCAGTCCCGGGCGGTCCTGGGCAGTCCCGGGCGGTCCCGCGCGGTCCAGAGTGGTCCCGGGCGGTCTAGGGCGGTCCCGGGCAATCCCGGGCGGTCCCGGGCGGTCCCGGGCGGTCCCGGGCGGTCCCGGGCGGTCTGGGGCGGTCCCGGGCGGTCGCGGGCAGTCCCGGGCGGTCCAGGGCGGTCCCGGGCGGTCCGGGGCGGTCCCGGGCGGTCCGGGGCGGTCCCGGGCGGTCCAGGGCGGTCCCGGGCGGTCCCGGGCGGTCTAGGGCGGTCCCGGCGGTCCTGGGCGGTCCCGGGCGGTTTGAGGCGGTCCCGGGCGGTCCGGGGCGGTCCCGGGCGGTCCCGGGCGGTCCCGGGCGTTCTAGGGCGGTCCCGGGCGGTCTGGGGCGGTCCCGGGCGGTCCCGGGCGGTCCCGGGCGGTCGGGGCGGTCCCGGGCGGTCCAGGTGTGGTCCTGGGCGGTCCGGGTGTGGTCCCGGGCGGTCCGGGGCGGTCCCGGGCGGTTCCGGGCGGTCCCGGGTGGTCCCGGGTGGTCCCGGGCGGTCTCGGGTGGTCACGGGCGGTCCCGGCGCTCCAGGGCGGTCCTGGGCGGTCCCGGGCGGTCCCGGGCGGTCCCGGGCGGTCCGGGGCGGTCCCGGGCGGTCCCGGGCGGTCCCGGGCGGTCCCGGGCGGTCCCGTGCGGTCCGGGGCGGTCCCAGGCGGTCCGGGGCAGTCCCGGGCGGTCCGGGGCGGTCCCGGGCGGTCCGGGGCGGTCCCGGTGGGTCCGGTGCAGTCCCGGGCGGTCCGGGGCGGTCCCGGGCGGTCCGGGGCAATCCGGGGCGGTCCCGGGCGGTCCGGGGCGGTCCCGGGCGATCCTGGGCGGTCCCGAGCGGTCCGAGGCGGTCCCGGGCGGTCCGGGGCGGTCCCGGGCGGTCCCGGGCGGTCCCAGGCGTTCTAGGGCGGTCCCGGGCGGTCCGGGGCGGTCCGGGGCGGTCCCGGGCGGTCGCGGGCAGTCCCGGGCGGTCCAGGGCGGTCCCGGGCGGTCCGGGGCGGACCCGGGCGGTCCGGGGCGGTCCCGGGCGGTCCGGGGCGGTCCCGGGCGGTCCCGGGCGGTCTAGGGCGGTCCCGGGCGGTCCTGGGCGGTCCTGGGCGGTCCGAGGCGGTCCCGGGCGGTCCGGGGCGGTCCCGGGCGGTCCCGGGCGGTCCCGGGCGTTCTAGGGCGGTCCCGGGCGGTCTGGGGCGGTCCCGGGCGGTCCCGGGCGGTCCCGGGCGGTCGGGGCGGTCCCGGGCGGTCCGGGTGTGGTCCTGGGCGGTCCGGGTGTGGTCCCGGGCGGTCCGGGGCGGTCCCGGGCGGTCCCGGGCGGTCCCGGGCGGTCCCGGGTGGTCCCGGGCGGTCTCGGGTGGTCACGGGCGGTCCCGGCGCTCCAGGGCGGTCCTGGGTGGTCCCGGGCGGTCCCGGGCGGGTCCCGGGCGGTCCGGGGCGGTCCCGGGCGGTCCCGGTGGTCCCGGGCGGTCCGGGGTGGTCCCGGGCGGTCCGGGGCGGTCCCAGGAGGTCCGGGGCAGTCCCGGGCGGTCCGGGGCGGTCCCGGGCGGTCCGGGGCGGTCCCGGTGGGTCCGGGGCAGTCCCGGCCGGTCCGTGGCGGTCCCGGGCGGTCCGGGGCAATCCGGGGCGGTCCCGGGCGGTCCGGGGCGGTCCCGGGCGATCCTGGGCGGTCCCGGGCGGTCCGAGGCGGTCCCGGGCGGTCCGGGGCGGTCCCGGGCGGTCCCGGGCGGTCCCAGGCGTTCTAGGGCGGTCCCGGGCGGTCCGGGGCGGTCCCGGGCAGTCCCGGGCGGTCCCGGGCGGTCGGGGCGGTCCCGGGCGGTCCGGGTGTGGTTCTGGGCGGTCCGGGTGCGGTCCAGGGCGGTCCGGGGCGGTCCCGGGCGGTCCCGGGCGATCCCGGGCGGTCGGGGCGGTCCCGGGCGGTCCGGGTGTGGTCCTGGGCGGTCCGGGTGTGGTCCCGGGCGGTCCCGGGTGGTCCCGGGCGGTCTCGGGCGATCCCGGGCGGTCCCGGCGGTCCAGGGCGGTCCTGGGCGGTCCCGGGCGGTCCCCGGCGGTCCCGGGCGGTCCGGGGCGGTCCCGGGCGGTCCCGGGCGGTCCCGGGCGGTCCCGGGCAGTCCCGGGCGGTCCCGGGCGGTCTCGGGCGGTCAGGGGCAGTCCCGGGCGGTCCGGGGCGGTCCCGGGCGGTCCGGGGCGGTCCCGGGCGGTCCGGGGCAGTCCCGGGCGGTCCGGGGCAGTCCCGGGCGGTCCGGGGCGGTCCCGGGCGGTCCCGGGCAGTCCGGGGCGGTCCTGGGTGGTCCGGGGCGGTCCCGGGCGGTCCGGGGCGGTCCCGGGCGGTCCGGGGCAATCCGGGGCGGTCCAGGGCGGTCCGGTGCGTTCCCGGGCGGTCCCGGGCAGTCCGGGGCGGTCCTGGGTGGTCCGGGGCGGTCCCGGGCGGTCCGGGGCGGTCCCGGGCGGTCCGGGGCAATCCGGGGCGGTCCGGGGCGGTCCGGGGCGGTCCGGGGCAGTCCCGTGCGGTCCCGGACGGTCCCGGGCGGTCGGGGCGGTCCCGGGCGGTCCCGGGCGGTCCGGGGCGGTCCCGGGCGGTCCCTGGCGGTCCGGGCGGTCCCGGGCTGTCCCATGGCGGTCCCGGGCGTTCCGGGGCAGTCCCGGGCGGTCCGGGGCGGTCCCGGGCTGTCCGGGTGTGGTCCTGGGCGGTCCGGGTGCGGTCCCGGGCGGTCCGGGGCGGTCCCGGGCGGTCCCGGGCGGTCCCGGGCGGTCCCAGGTGGTCTCGGGCGGTCTCGGGCGGTCCCGGGCGGTCCCGGCGATCCAGGGCGGTCCCTGGCTGTCCAAGGCGGTCCCGGGCGGTCCTGGGCGGTCCGGGGCGGTCCCGGGCGGTCCCGGGCGGTCCCGGGCGGTCCCGGTGGTCCCGGGCCGTCCCGGGCGGTCCCGGGCGGTCCCGGGCGGACCCGGGCGGTCCCGGGTGGTCCCGGGCCGTCCCGGGCGGTCCGGGGCGGTCCCGGGCGGTCCGGGGCGGTCCCGGGTGGTCCGGGGCGGTCCCGGGCGGTCCGGGGCGGTCCCGGGCGGTCCCGGGCGGTCCCGGGCGGTCCTGGGCGGTCCCGAGTGGTCCCGGGCGGTCCGGGGCGGTCCCGGGCGGTCCGGGGCAGTCGCGGGCGGTCCGGGGCGGTCCCGGGCGGTCCTGGGCGGTCCCGGGCAGTCCGGTGCAGTCCCGGGCGTTCCGGGGCGGTCCCGGGCGGTCCGGGGCGGTCCCGGGCGGTCCCGGGCAGTCCCGGGCGGTCCCGGGCGGTCCTGGGCGGTCCCGGGTGCTCCTGGGCGGTCCGGGGCGGTCCCGGGCGGTCCCGGGCGCTCCCGGGCGGTCCCGGGTGGTCCCGGGCGGTCCCGGGCGTACCCGGGCGGTCTCGGGCGGTCCCGGGCGGTCCAGGGCGGTCCCGGGCGGTCCCGGGCGGTCCCGGGCGGTCCCGGGCGGTCCCAGGCGTTCCAGGGCGGTCCCGGGCGGTCCAGGGCGGTCCCAGGCGGTCATGGGCGGTCCCGGGCGGTCCGAGGCGGTCCCGGGCGGTCCGGGGCGGTCCTGGGCGGTCCCGGGCGGTCCCGGGTGTTCTAGGGCGGTCCCGGGCGGTCCGGGGCGGTCCTGGGCGGTCCTGGGCGGTCCCGGGCGGTCGGGGCGGTCCCGGGCGGTCCGGGTGTGGTCCTGGGCGGTCCCAGGCGGTCCCGGGCGGTCCCGGGCGGTCCGGGGCGGTCCCGGGCGGTCCGGGGCAGTCCCGGGCGGTCCGGGGCAGTCCCGGGCGGTCCGGGGCGGTCCCGGGCGGTCCGGGGCAGTCCCGGGCGGTCCGGGGCAGTCCTGGGCGGTCCGGGGCGGTCCCGGGCGGTCCCGGGCGGTCCCGGGCGTCCCGGGCGGTCCCGGGCAGTCCCGGGCGGTCCCGGGCGGTCCCGGGTGGTCCCGGGCGGTCCGGGGCGGTCCCGGGCGGTCCCGGCCGCTCCCGGGCGGTCCCGGGCGGTTCCGGGCGGTCCCGGGCGTACCCGAGCGGTCTCGGGCGGTCCCGGGCGGTCCAGGGCGGTCCCGGGCGGTCCCGGGCGGTCCCGGGCGGTCCCGGGCGTTCCAGGGCGGTCCCGGGCGGTCCAGGGCGGTCCCGGGCGGTCCTGGGCGGTCCCGGGCGGTCCGAGGCGGTCCCGGGCGGTCCGGGGCGGTCCCGGGCGGTCCCGGGCGGTCCCGGGCGGTCCCGGGCGTTCTAGGGCGGTCCCGGGCGGTCCGGGGCGGTCCCGGGCGGTCCCGGGCGGTCCCGGGCGGTCCCGGGCGGTCAGGGCGGTCCCGGGCGGTCCGGGTGTGGTCCTGGGCGGTCCGGGTGCGGTCCCGGGCGGTCCGGGTGTGGTCCTGGGCGGTCCGGGTGCGGTCCCGGGCGGTCCGGGGCAGTCCTGGGCGGTCCGGGGCGGTCCCGGGCGGTCCCGGGCGGTCCCGGGCGGTCCCGGGCGGTCCCGGGCAGTCCCGGGCAGTCCCGGGCGGTCCCGGGCGGTCCCGGGTGGTCCCGGGCGGTCCGGGGCGGTCCCGGGCGGTCCCGGCCGCTCCCGGGCGGTCTCGGGCGGTCCCGGGCGGTCGCGGCCGTTCCAGGGCGGTCCCGGGCGGTCCAGGGCGGTCCCGGGCGGTCCTGGGCGGTCCCGGGCGGTCCGAGGCGGTCCCGGGCGGTCCGGGGCGGTCCCGGGCGGTCCCGGGCGGTCCCGGGCGTTCTAGGGCGGTCCCGGGCGGTCCGGGGCGGTCCCGGGCGGTCCCGGGCGGTCCCGGGCGGTCCCGGGCGGTCGGGGCCGTCCCGGGCGGTCCGGGTGTGGTCCTGGGCGGTCCGGGGCGGTCCCGGGCGGTCTGGGGCAGTCCCGGGCGGTCTGGGGCGGTCCCGGGCGGTCCGGGGCGGTGCCGGGCGGTCCGGGGCAGTCCCGGGCGGTCCAGGGCAGTCCTGGGCGGTCCGGGGCGGTCCCGGGCGGTCCCGGGCGGTCCCGGGTGGTCCCGGGCGGTCCGGGGCGGTCCCGGGCGGTCCCGGGCGCTCCCGGGCGGTCCTGGGCGGTCCCGGGCGGTCCCGGGCGTACCCGGGCGGTCTCGGGCGGTCCCGGGCGGTCCAGGGCGGTCCCGGGCGGTCCCGGGCGGTCCCGGGCGGTCCCGGGCGTTCCAGGGCGGTCCCGGGCGGTCCAGGGCGGTCCCGGGCGGTCCTTGGCGGTCCCGGGCGGTCCAAGGCGGTCCTGGGCGGTCCGGGGCGGTCCCGGGCGGTCCCGGGCGGTCCCGGTCGTTCTAGGGCGGTCCCGGGCGGTCCGGGGCGGTCCCGGGCGGTCCCGGGCGGTCCCGGGCGGTCCCGGGCGGTCGGGGCGGTCTTGGGCGGTCCGGGTGTGGTCCTGGGCGGTCTGGGTGCGGTCCCGGGCGGTCCGCGTGTGGTCCTGGGCGGTCCAGGTGCGGTCCTGGGCGGTCCGGGGCGGTCCCTGGCGGTCCCGGGCGGTCCCAGGCGGTCCCGGGTGGTCCCGGGCGGTCTCGGGCGGTCACGGGCGGTCCCGGCGGTCCAGGGCGGTCCCGGGCGGTCCCGGGCGGTCCTGGGCGGTCCCGGGCGGTCCCGGGCGGTCCCGGGCGGTCCCGGGTGGTCCCGGGCGGTCCCGGGCGGTCCCGGGCGGTCCGGGGCGGTCCCGGGCGGTCCGGGGCGGTCCCGGGCAGTCCGGGGCGGTCCCGGGCGGTCCGGGGCGGTCCCGGGCGGTCCGGGGCGGTCCCGGGCGGTCCGGGGCAATCCGGGGCGGTGCGGGGCGGTCCGGGGCGTTCCCGGGCGGTCCCGGGCGGTCTGGGGCGGTCTCGGGTGGTCCGGGGCGGTCCTGGGCGGTCCGGGGCGGTCCCGGGCGGTCCGGGGCAATCCGGGGCGGTCCGGGGCGGTCCGGGGCAGTCCCGGGCGGTCCTGGGCAGTCCCGGGCGGTCCCGCGCGGTCCAGAGTGGTCCCGGGCGGTCTAGGGCGGTCCCGGGCAATCCCGGGCGGTCCCGGGCGGTCCCGGGCGGTCCCGGGCGGTCCCGGGCGGTCTGGGGCGGTCCCGGGCGATCGCGGGCAGTCCCGGGCGGTCCAGGGCGGTCCCGGGCGGTCCGGGGCGGTCCCGGGCGGTCCGGGGCGGTCCCGGGCGGTCCAGGGCGGTCTAGGGCGGTCTAGGGCGGTCCCGGCGGTCCTGGGCGGTCCCGGGCGGTTTGAGGCGGTCTCGGGCGGTCCGGGGCGGTCAAGGGCGGTCCCGGGCGGTCCCGGGCGTTCTAGGGCGGTCCCGGGCGGTCTGGGGCGGTCCCGGGCGGTCCCGGGCGGTCCCGGGCGGTCGGGGCGGTCCCGGGCGGTCCAGGTGTGGTCCTGGGCGGTCCGGGTGTGGTCCCGGGCGGTCCGGGGCGGTCCCGGGCGGTCCCGGGCGGTCCCGGGCGGTCCCGGATGGTCCCGGGCGGTCTCGGGTGGTCACGGGCGGTCCCGGCGCACCAGGGCGGTCCTGGGCGGTCCCG
This sequence comes from Petromyzon marinus, assembly GCF_048934315.1. Classification (NCBI taxonomy): domain Eukaryota; kingdom Metazoa; phylum Chordata; class Hyperoartia; order Petromyzontiformes; family Petromyzontidae; genus Petromyzon; species Petromyzon marinus. The sequence continues at coordinate 92,406 of NW_027423373.1, forward strand.
GGCGGTCCCGGGCGGTCCCGGGCGGTCCGGGGCGGTCCCGGGCGGTCCCGGGCGGTCCCGGGCGGTCCCGGGCGGTCCCGGGCGGTCCGGGGCGGTCCCAGGCGGTCCGGGGCAGTCCCGGGCGGTCCGGGGCGGTCCCGGGCGGTCCGGGGCGGTTCCGGTGGGTCCGGGGCAGTCCCGGGCGGTCCGGGGCGGTCCCGGGCGGTCCGGGGCAATCCGGGGCGGTCCCGGGCGGTCCGGGGCGGTCCCGGGCGATCCTGGGCGGTCCCGGGCGGTCCTAGGCAGTCCCGGGCGGTCCGGGGCGGTCCCGGGCGGTCCCGGGCGGTCCCAGGCGTTCTAGGGCGGTCCCGGGCGGTCCGGGGCGGTCCGGGGCGGTCCCGGGCGGTCGCGGGCAGTCCCGGGCGGTCCAGGGCGGTCCCGGGCGGACCGGGGCGGACCCGGGCGGTCCGGGGCGGTCCCGGGCGGTCCGGGGCGGTCCCGGGCGGTCCCGGGCAGTCTAGGGCGGTCCCGGGCGGTCCTGGGCGGTCCCGGGCGGTCCGAGGCGGTCCCGGGCGGTCCGGGGCGGTCCCGGGCGGTCCCGGGCGGTCCCGGGCATTCTAGGGCGGTCCCGGGCGGTCTGGGGCGGTCCCGGGCGGTCCCGGGCGGTCCCGGGTGGTCCCGGGCGGTCCCGGGCTGTCCGGGTGTGGTCCTGGGCGGTCCCGGTGTGGTCCCGGGCGGTCCGGGGCGGTCCCGGGCGGTCCCGGGCGGTCCCGGGCGGTCCCGGGTGGTCCCGGGCGGTCTCGGGTGGTCACGGGCGGTCCCGGCGCTCCAGGGCGGTCCTGGGTGGTCCCGGGCGGTCCCGGGCGGGTCCCGGGCGGTCCGGGGCGGTCCCGGGCGGTCCCGGCGGTCCCGGGCGGTCCGGGGTGGTCCCGGGCGGTCCGGGGCGGTCCCAGGTGGTCCGGGGCAGTCCCGGGCGGTCCGGGGCGGTCCCGGGCGGTCCGGGGCGGTCCCGGTGGGTCCGGGGCAGTCCCGGGCGGTCCGGGGCGGTCCCGGGCGGTCCCGGGCGTACCCGGGCGGTCTCGGGCGGTCCCGGGCGGTCCAGGGCGGTCCCGGGCGGTCCCGGGCGGTCCCGGGCGGTCCCGGGCGTTCCAGGGCGGTCCCGGGCGGTCCAGGGCGGTCCCGGGCGGTCCTTGGCGGTCCCGGGCGGTCCAAGGCGGTCCTGGGCGGTCCGGGGCGGTCCCGGGCGGTCCCGGGCGGTCCCGGTCGTTCTAGGGCGGTCCCGGGCGGTCCGGGGCGGTCCCGGGCGGTCCCGGGCGGTCCCGGGCGGTCCCGGGCGGTCGGGGCGGTCTTGGGCGGTCCGGGTGTGGTCCTGGGCGGTCTGGGTGCGGTCCCGGGCGGTCCGCGTGTGGTCCTGGGCGGTCCAGGTGCGGTCCTGGGCGGTCCGGGGCGGTCCCTGGCGGTCCCGGGCGGTCCCAGGCGGTCCCGGGTGGTCCCGGGCGGTCTCGGGCGGTCACGGGCGGTCCCGGCGGTCCAGGGCGGTCCCGGGCGGTCCCGGGCGGTCCTGGGCGGTCCCGGGCGGTCCCGGGCGGTCCCGGGCGGTCCCGGGTGGTCCCGGGCGGTCCCGGGCGGTCCCGGGCGGTCCGGGGCGGTCCCGGGCGGTCCGGGGCGGTCCCGGGCAGTCCGGGGCGGTCCCGGGCGGTCCGGGGCGGTCCCGGGCGGTCCGGGGCGGTCCGGCCCGGGCGGTCCGGGGCAATCCGGGGCGGTGCGGGGCGGTCCGGGGCGTTCCCGGGCGGTCCCGGGCGGTCTGGGGCGGTCTCGGGTGGTCCGGGGCGGTCCTGGGCGGTCCGGGGCGGTCCCGGGCGGTCCGGGGCAATCCGGGGCGGTCCGGGGCGGTCCGGGGCAGTCCCGGGCGGTCCTGGGCAGTCCCGGGCGGTCCCGCGCGGTCCAGAGTGGTCCCGGGCGGTCTAGGGCGGTCCCGGGCAATCCCGGGCGGTCCCGGGCGGTCCCGGGCGGTCCCGGGCGGTCCCGGGCGGTCTGGGGCGGTCCCGGGCGATCGCGGGCAGTCCCGGGCGGTCCAGGGCGGTCCCGGGCGGTCCGGGGCGGTCCCGGGCGGTCCGGGGCGGTCCCGGGCGGTCCAGGGCGGTCTAGGGCGGTCTAGGGCGGTCCCGGCGGTCCTGGGCGGTCCCGGGCGGTTTGAGGCGGTCTCGGGCGGTCCGGGGCGGTCAAGGGCGGTCCCGGGCGGTCCCGGGCGTTCTAGGGCGGTCCCGGGCGGTCTGGGGCGGTCCCGGGCGGTCCCGGGCGGTCCCGGGCGGTCGGGGCGGTCCCGGGCGGTCCAGGTGTGGTCCTGGGCGGTCCGGGTGTGGTCCCGGGCGGTCCGGGGCGGTCCGGGCGGTCCCGGGCGGTCCCCGGGCGGTCCCGGATGGTCCCGGGCGGTCTCGGGTGGTCACGGGCGGTCCCGGCGCACCAGGGCGGTCCTGGG